>NW_020699721.1:0-1352 GCF_002925995.2 Terrapene triunguis | reverse complement strand
TGCCTTCTATGAGGAGATAACTGGGTCTGTGGATGAGGGGAAAGCAGTGGATGTGTTATTCCTTGACTTTAGCAAAGCTTTTGATATGGTCTCCCACAGTATTCTTGCCACCAAGTTAAAGAAGTATGGGCTGGATGAATGGACTATAAGGTGGATAGAAAGCTGGCTAGATCTTCAGGCTCAGCCGGTAGTGATCAACGGCTCCATGTCTAGTTGGCAGCCGGTTTTGAGTGGAGTGCCCCAAGGGTCGGTCCTGGGGCCGGTTTTGTTCAATATCTTCATTAATGATCTGGAGGATGGTGTGGACTGCACTCTCAGCAAGTTTGCAGATGACACTAAACTGGGAGGAGTGGTAGATACACTGGAGGGTAGGGATAGGATACAGAGGGACCTAGACAAATTAGAGGATTGGGCCAAAAGAAACCTGATGAGGTTCAACAAGGACAAGTGCAGCGTCCTGCACTTAGGACGAAAGAATCCCATTCACTGTTACAGACTAGGGACCGAGTGGCTAGGCAGCAGTTCTGCAGAAAAGGACCTAGGGGTTACAGTGGACGAGAAGCTGGATATGAGTCAACAGTGTGCCCTTGTTGCCAAGAAGGCTAACGGCATTTTGGGCTGTATAAGTAGGGGCATTGCCAGCAGATCGAGGAACGTGATCGTTCCCCTCTATTCGACATTGGTGAGGCCTCACCTGGAGTACTGTGTCCAGTTTTGGGTCGCACACTACAAGAAGGATGTGGAAAAATTGGAAAGAGTCCAGCGGAGGGCAACAAAAATGATTAGGGGGCTGGAGCACATGAGATATGAGGAGAGGCTGAGGGAACTGGGATTGTTTATCCCGCAGAAGAGAAGAATGAGGGGGGATTTGATAGCTGCTTTCAACTACCTGAAAGGGGGTTCCAAAGAGGATGGATCTAGACTGTTCTCAGTGGTAACAGATGACAGAACTCGGAGTAATGGTCTCAAGTTGCAGTGGGGGAGGTTTAGATTAGATATTAGGAAAAACTTTTTCACTAGGAGGGTGGTGAAGCACTGGAATGGGTTACCTAGGGAGGTGGTGGAATCTCCTTCCTTAGAGGTTTTTAAAGTCAGGCTTGACAAAGCCCTGGCTGGGATGATTTAGTTGGGATTAGGTCCTGCTTTGAGCAGGAGGTTGGACTAGATGACCTCCTGAGGTCCCTTCCAACCCCGATATTCTATGATTCTATGACTTTAATGTCAGAAGGGACCATTATGATCTTCTAGTCTGACCTCCTGCACAACACAGGCAACAGAATCTCACCCACCCATTCCTGTAACAACCCCCTGACTTATGTCTGAGCTATTGAAGTCCTCACCTTGTGGTTTAA
>NW_020699720.1:0-2612 GCF_002925995.2 Terrapene triunguis | reverse complement strand
GTGGCTGCATCTCAGGGCCAAGGGAGGGATCCATGTATAAGGAGGCTCTGCACTCCACCCCACAGGTGGCTGCATCTCAGTGCTGGGCGCTCTGTCTTCTCTCTTGCAGGTGTTTGTATTGCGGGAGGGCCAGAGCATGCCCTTGCTGACTGCCCATATCAACATGCCAGTGAGTGAGGGCCTGGTTGCTGCCTGAACCGCCTCTGGGGGACAATAGAGACCAGAGCTGCAATAGATCCCATAGGAGCCCTCACTGGATCAGAGCCAGGACTGGGAGCCGAGGCCCCCTGCTGTGCAGTGAACCACTAGCTGCCCCCAGGGTGCACATTGCTGACATGGGACCATGTAGAGGGGGGTGTCAGGGCTGCTGCCCCCCCCCCAAACCGCCACCTGGGGTGCAGACCCAGCTGCTTTGTCTGGGATCAGGCCAGCTCCTTACATCAGAGGTGGTGGGGGGAGGTCTTATGCCCAGGCTGGAATTAAGAGCTGCTGGGGAAAGGGGTGTTTCTCCCCCATCATGGCCCTGGGGGCAGCACCTGGAAACCCCCTTAGCTGTGATCGTAGCATCTCAATAAAGCCAGCACCGTTGCTGTACCGAGGGTGCTGGTGTGTGGAGTGCGTAGCCTGGGGGGAGTCGGGTGGTACACTCAAGTTAACAATTAAACAACCTCTCCCCATCAAAGGGGCCACACACACAGCACATAAAAGCAGTTTAATGGCAGTTTCACTGGCCCCTTTCGCTGCTGCAGCAAAGGGAAGGAGCATTCGCACGGAGGCAGTGTTGCTGGAAGGGCCGAGCCCAGCTCTGGGTACCTGTGGGGATGGAGCTAGAGCACTCTGAGTATCGAATTCATTCCCCGCATCACCCAGGGAAGGCCCGTGGCCCCAGTTAGTTCTGTCTTGGTGGTGGCAGGGGTCTTGGCAGGGAGTCAGCAGGCTCTCTGCAGCAGCAGCACCCCCTTCAGGGCGGGCAGTGGACGTTATGTCCCGGAGCCCCAACGCGGTTGACGGTGGCTGTTACAGGGAACGTAGTGATGCCGCAGGCGTTCCTGCCACGATAGAGACGGTAATAGCCCTGCCGAGGGGACACGCGGTTAGGGACAGATGGTACTGGACAGCCTTTCCTTACCCAGGGCTGCTCTACGCCGGGAACTTACATAAAATCCACACACCCCGAGAGACGTAGCAGTGCCGCCCGGCCCCTGCAGTAGCCTGCGCTAGGTGGATGGAAGAGTTCTCCCGCCTCTCAGGGAGGTGGATGAAGTTCAGTAACAGGAGAACTGCTGCCACCAGTGGAGGTGACGGTGCAGCTGTGTCGTGGTAGTGGTTTAAGTGTAGACATACCTCACTCCGCCTTTGCGTCAAACTGGAACAGGATCTGAACCTGGACAGGGAGTGTATAATACAGGGGTGGCCAACCTGCAGCTCTGGAGCCACATGCGGCTCTTCAGAAGTTAATATGCGGCTCCTTGTATAGGCACCGACTTTCCAATGTGCCGGGGGCGCTCACTGCTCAACCCCTGGCTCTGCCACCAGCCCTGCCCCCATTCCACCCCTTTGCCTGAGCCGGCCGTGCCCTCGCTCTTCTCCTCCCCTCCCCCCCGCCCCAGCCTCCTGCACGGCATGAAACAGCTGATCAGGAGGTGCATGGAGGGAGGGGGAGGCGCTGATCAATAGGGCTGCTGGTGGGTGGGAGGCACTGGGAATGGGTGGGGGAGCTGATGGGGGGGCTGCTGACATATTACTGTGGCTCTTTGGCAATGTATATTGATAAATTCTTGCTCCTTCTCAGGCTCAGGTTGGCCACCCCTGGTATAATGAAAGCCCACACCTCACCCCAGTGGGGGCTGTGTCTTAGCGTTAGGCAGGGGATCCTGTATAAACAGTCCCTGCACCCCACCCAGAGGCCATCTCTGTAGGATCCCACAGCACAGCCTCCTTCAGACAAAATCAGCCACACCCACACAGACAGCACTGCCTGAGGGCAGCCCCATACACTCCCCACTCACCTTCTCTCCCCAGTCTTCCCCCCAGGAGTTCTTGATGACCCAGTACCGCCTATCCATCACTGCAATGAATTAGTGAAGAGAAAGGCACAGTGGTCAGAGAGTGCTTCTGACAGCTGAGTCCCCTGCCAAGACCCCAGTTCATTTAACCCCATCTCACCCAAATCCAAACCCCTGCACCGCCCATCCCCACTCACCATGCCCATAGCCAACCAGCAGGACAACATGATCCACATGGTCTGGACTACAGCTCTTCACCAAGGGCTGGGAGATTCCCTTTTTATAATGCTGCAGAGGCACAAAATTGAGCGGAAACTGAGTCGAGTCGGGGGGCTTAGTGGGCGAGTCACCATGGGATGGGCTGAATAGCCAGAGGGCTTCTCCTGCATTGCTAATTGGGTGGCACGTACCTTCATGACAGCTGAGTTCAGGGTAACTGTGATTGGGCCCTTGCTTGCGACGTGTGCAGCTATTTCTACAAGAGAAAACCCAAATGTACTGGGTGAGGATGATGACCCAGGAACAAACACCCCTGACCCAGGCATGGCCCTACCAGTCTGCTGCTGTCCCCACACACTGGCTACATTGGCCCTTGCCCCTCCCTGT
>NW_020699719.1:0-1093 GCF_002925995.2 Terrapene triunguis | reverse complement strand
AACGTGCTGCTTTCAGCAAATGTCTCCCCACCAGCACCCATCCACTCCGTGTATCCCCGTGCAATGGGATGGGAACCCCCGACCTCTCAACACCTCCGTTGAGAGGGATCAGAATCCTCATCCCTACCAGGGGATGAGCAGCCCCTGCATCTCCCTTTCCCCACACACAAGGATTAGAAACCTCTAATCCTCCCTGCAAATGGCTGGAGAGCCCCTGCATCATCATGCAAAGGGGACAGGAAGCCAGGCCCAGGCAGGGAGATTTCCCATTGTCACCCTTAGTTCTGCGCTGCTGCTGGCGGCGGCGCTGCCTTCAGAGCTGGGCGGCCAGAGAGCGGTGCCTGCTGGCTGGGGCATTCGTGTGGTTTGCGGTGTAGAAGGACTATTTTTTTAATCCTGCTCCCGCATTGTTTCTTGAATTTTTCTGCCGCTCCCGCTGTTATGGCAGTGCAACCCTCGGGATCCCAGTCCTGCTACAGGGTTCTAGGTTGAAGCACATGGTCTAACCACTAGACCAAGCTGCCTGCTTTGGCAGGGTCACTGGTGGGAGAGAAGCATCTGATTTCTCTGCTGCCCAGGGCGGAGGTGCTGGGAGCGGAGCAGGTAGCACCTGCGAGGCCATTACAGGATGTTGCAGGCACCTGGGGGGCTGCTCTTCCACGAGGATACTGACCCACGGAGGAGGGGTCAGCGAGGAGCCACGCGAACAATGGAAACCCTGGGCCTCAGGGAGCCCTAGTGGAAGAGTTCCTCTGAGAGAAGGTCCTGAGGGGGCTTGTCCCGGTCTCTGCATAGTGGGGGGATTTGTGGGAGCAGGGGGTTAATGAAGGTTGCAGACAAAGTCTGAGCAAGAGCCAGGAGCCACCGTCAGCCACAGCCAGTGTTTAACAGGGAGAGGGATTTGCCCTTCGGACAACGGGGGACAGGGATCTCTCCAGCGCTTGGGGGCTTCCAATCCAGAGGGGATGTGGCTCTAGCTCAATGAGCAGATCTGGGCTGAACTCAGGAACGGAGGGGGTGAGATTTGGGATTCAATCATCTCTTTAGATTTCCAGGGGTCCCTTCTTGTGGCTCCTGTGATGGAGAACCCCTC
>NW_020699718.1:0-2267 GCF_002925995.2 Terrapene triunguis | reverse complement strand
CCCCTCCATCAACCGCTGGTGAACTTCCTCTACGACCAGAGCCTCTATGCCATGAAGAGAGCCTTCTTCAAGGTACCCCCACCCCCCAACACCTCTGACCACCCCTACAGGCCCCTGCACTCTGACTGACTCAGCTTTGTCTCCCTATAGGCCCCGGGACTGGACTACCCCATTTAAACCTTTGTGGAGTGTCTGAGCGACAAGGGGATCTCGGACGTCATCAAGGTTTGTACAGGGACACCTCACCCCAGAGAGATGCCTGACCCTTTAAAATGTTCCCACCTCCCTCCTGAAGTGGGTGGGTGGGTGGGGGGTAATGACCCAGAGGTGTCTGCATCTCAGTGCCAAGGGAGGGATCCGTGTATAAAAAGTCCCTGCACTCCACCCCAGAAGTGGCTGCATCTCAGCGCTGGGCTCTCTCTCTTCTCTCTTGCAGGTGTCTGTATTGCGGGAGGGCCAGAGCATGCCCTTGCTGACTGCCCATATCAACATGCCAGTGAGTGAGGGTCTGGCTGCTGCCTGAACCGCCTCTGGGGGGCGATAGAGACCAGAGCTGCAGTAGATCCCATAGGAGCCCTCACTGGATCAGAGCCAGGACTGGGAGCCGAGGCCCCCTGCTGTGCAGTAAACCACCAGCTGCCCCAGGGTGCACATTGCTGACATGGGACCATGTAGAGGGGGGTGTCGTGGCTGCTGTCCCCCCCACCACCTGGGGTGCAAACCCAGCTGCTTTGTCTGGGATTAGGCCAGCTCCTTATGTCAGAGGTGGTGGGGGGAGGTCTTATGCCCAGGGTGGTTTCAAGAGCTGCTGGGGAAAGGGGTGTTTCTCCCCCATCATGGCCCTGGGGGCAGCACCTGGAAACCCCCTTAGCTGTGATCGTAGCATCTCAATAAAGCCAGCACCGTTGCTGTACCGAGGGTGCTGGTGTGTGGAGTGCGCAGCGCGGGGCGGAGATAGGGGGGTACACTCGGGTTAACAATTAAACAACCTCCCCCAATTAAAGGGGCCACACACATAGCACATAAAAGCAGTTTAATGGCAGTTTCATGGCCCCTGTCCCTGCTTCAGCAAAGAGAAGGAGCATTCGCACGGAGGCAGTGTTGCTGGAAGGGCCGAGCCCAGCTCTGGGTATGAAGCTATAGCAGTCTGAGTATCGAATTCATTCCCCCATCACCCAGCGAAGACCCCTGGCCCCAGTTATTTTTGTCTTGGTGGTGGCAGGGGTCTTGGCGGGGAGTCAGCAGCAGCACCCTCTTCAGGGGGGGGCAGTGGACGTTATGTCCCGGAGCCCCAATGCGGTTGACGGTGGCTGTTACAGGGAACGTGGTGATGCCGCAGGCGTTCCTGCCACGATAGAGACGGTAATAGCCCTGCCGAGGGGACACGCGGTTAGGGACAGATGGTACTGGACAGCCTTTCCTCACCCAGGGCTGCTCTATGCTGGGAACTTACATAAAATCCACACACCCCGAGAGACATAGCAGTGCCGCCCGCCCCCTGCAGTAGCCTGCGCTAGGTGGATGGAAGAATTCTCCCGCCTCTCAGGGAGGTGGATGAAGTTCAGTGACAGGAGAACCCCTGCCACTGGTGGAGGTGGCGGTGCAGCTGTGTCGTGGTAGTGGTTTAAGTGTAGACATACCTCACTCTGCCTTTGCGTCAAACTGGAACGGGGTCGGAACCTGGACAGGGAGTGGATAATACAGGGGTGGCCAACCTGTGGCTCCGGAGACACAAGCGGCTCTTCAGAAGTTAATATGCGGCTCCTTGTATAGGCACTGACTCCGGGGTTGGAGCTACAGGTGCCAACTTTCCGATGTGCCGGGGGTGCTCACTGCTCAACCCCTGGCTCTGCCACAGGCCCTGTCCCCACTCTGCCCCCTCCCCTGAGCCTGCCGTGCCCTCACTCCTTCCCCCTCCCTCCCCCAGAGCCTCCTGTATGCCACAAAACAGCTGATGGGGAGGAAGGGGAAAGGCGCTGATTGGTGGGGCTGCCAGTAGGCGGGAGGCGCTGGGAATCGGGGGGGGGGGGAGCTGATGGGGGGCTGCTGATGTATTACTGTGGTTCATTGGCAATGTACATTGATAAATTCTGGCTCCTTCTCAGGCTGGCCACTCCTGGTATAATAAAAGCCCACACCTCACCCCAGTGGGGGCTGTGTCTTAGCGTTAGGCAGGGGATCCCTGTATAAAACAGTCCCTGCACCTCATCCAGAGGCCATCTCTGTAGGATCCCACAGCACAGCCTCCTTCAGACAAAACCAGCCCA
>NW_020699717.1:0-1835 GCF_002925995.2 Terrapene triunguis | reverse complement strand
CCATCTATCTATCCACCCCTATACACACCCCTCCATCTATCTATCCACCCCTATACACACCCCTCCATCTATCCATCCCCATACACACCCCTCTATCTATCATTTATTCACCCCTATACACACCCCTCTATCTATCTACCCATCTATCTATTCATCCATATACACACACCTCTATCCATCTACCCATCATGCACACCCATCTATATAATCTATCTATCCATCCCCATCCACATCCTCCATTTATCTATTCATCCTCATGCACACCGCTCTATCTATTATCCATCCATCCCCATACACACCGAGCTATCTATATACCCATCTGTCTATCCACCCCCATAAACACCCCGCTATCTATTTATCCATCCCCATCTATCTATCTATCCATCCATCCATCCCCATCTATCTGTCTATCTACCTACCCACCCTATGCCCATCATTGTTATCTATGTCCCATGGGTAAGAACCATGCTGGTTTTGATGTGAGCTCTTCCCAGGACCAAGGAGCATCTGATGCGAGAGGAACCCGAATTGTCCCCTGCCCGGCACACTGCCCCTAGGTGGAGCTCAGTTCATGCCCAGGGCGCTGCTCCTGCAGCTGGGCCCAGGGTTCTCCTGTGTGGAGTTTGAGCCCTGCCCCGTCACAGCAGGCAGGGAAGAGGAGTGCTTGGGGCTGTCTCTTTTGTCTGGGGGCAGGGAGCGAGGCAGAGCTCACGGTGAGCAGATTGTGCCAGCTGCTGAGTGTGTGCAGGGGGTCCTTTCCCCTTGGCACACCCCTCGGAGTAGACAGTCCCAGCTGCAGTCCCTGTGCCCTGAACCACAGAGCTCCTGGAGACACAAGCTACCCTCCAGGGCCAGGAGAAGAACAGAGTTTAATCTCCCCCCTGCATGGGCCAGCAGCGCTGCCTGGACACAGAAGAGGGTGCAGCCACACTCACTACATGCTGGCAGATCAGGAAATGCCCATCCTGGGCACTCCCTGGCAGTGCAGCTCTGTGCTGCCCATGCGGCTGATCCCGTGAACTGTGTGGCATGGAGCAGGGCTCCGCAGGGACACTAATCCGCATGGCACCAAGGGGAAGTACCCCAGCCCTACGGGAGTCCAGCCACATCCCTGCGCAGTCACCACCCCAGCCCGTGAGCCCAGGAAGGGCCGTGGCCAGTAACTGCAGTGCCCTGTGTCGCTTGGACAGGGCTCTAAACATCCTTACTTGAGTGGGGGGCAAATGGATGTGTCCAAGCAGCCCTGTGCTGCTGGGCATCGGCTATTTGCTGAAACCCAAGATACGAGCAAGTCCTCTGGAAGAGACCGGGAGAAGCTGCCAGTTGCAGAACCCCAGACTGAGTCCTTGCTGAGGTCACATCCTGGCCTGGTTTGCCACACCTGGTCAGACCCTCTGTCCACCTTGACTGCATCCCGCCACCTTCAGTGGGCAATGCCAGAGACACACTGAGACACTCCTGCAGCAGACACCTGCAGGCAGGAGACGGCCCAGCTACAAATGGGGGCACGAAGGTACCAACCCTCCTGTGGCAGGGAGTTCCACAGGTATATGTGCTGCTCTTGGCCTGTTCTCACTGCACAGCCTGGCCGTTTCAAGCAGCAGCCCCTTAGCTCTTACATGATGTAACAGAGTGAAAGGAGAGTCTGTAGAAAGCAGAGCCATTCCCTGTCGCCTCCTAAGGCATGCCGTTTGTGCAAGGCAAACGGAAATCCAGCCCAAACACAACAGACCCAGGGCCAGTTTGGAATGGTGCTGCTGATAAATTATTCATGGGCAAGAAACGGCATGTCCCAGGGGAGCTGGTGCGGGGAGCTGCGAATGTGGATGAGTTTG
>NW_020699716.1:0-1843 GCF_002925995.2 Terrapene triunguis | reverse complement strand
ATCCTTCTATCTACCCATCTATCTATCCACCCCTATACACACCCCTCTATCTATCTATCCATCCCTGTACACACCCCTCCATCTATCCATCCCCATACACACCCCTCCATCTATCTATCCACCCCTATACACACTCCTCCATCTATTTACCCATCTATCTATTCATCCATATACACACACCTCTATCCATCTACCCATCATGCACACCCATCTATATAATCTATCTATCCATCCCCATCCCCATCCTCCATCTATCTATTAATCCTCATGCACACCGCTCTATCTATTATCCATTCATCCCCATACACACCGAGCTATCTATATACCCATCGGTCTATCCACCCCCATAAACACCCCGCTATCTATCCATCCATCCATCCATCCATCCCCATCTATCTGTCTATCTACTTACCCATCCTATGCCCATCATTGTTATCTATGTCCCATGGGTAGGAACGTCAGGCTCCTGGGAAGTGCTGGTTTTGATGTGAGCTCTTCCCAGGACCAAGGAGCATCTGATGTGAGAGGAACCCGAATTGTCCCCTGCCCGGCACACTGCCCCTAGGTGGAGCTCAGTTCATGCCCAGGGCGCTGCTCCTGCAGCTGGGCCCAGGGTTCTCCTGTGTGGAGTTTGAGCCCTGCCCCGTCACAGCAGGCAGGGGAGAGGAGTGCTTGGGGCTGTCTCTTTTGTCTGGGGGCAGGGGTGAGGCAGAGCTCACGGTGAGCAGATTGTGCCAGCTGCTGAGTGTGTGCAGGGGGTCCTTTCCCCTTGGCACACCCCTCGGAGTAGACAGTCCCAGCTGCAGTCCCTGTGCCCTGAACCACAGAGCTCCTGGAGACACAAGCTACCCCCCAGGGCCAGGAGAAGAACAGAGTTTAATCTCCCCCCTGCATGGCCCAGCAGCGCTGCCTGGACACAGAAGAGGGTGCAGCCACAGTCACTACATGCTGGCAGATCAGGAAATGCCCATCCTGGGGCACTCCCTGGACAGTGCAGCTCTGTGCTGCCCACGCGGCTGATCCCGTGAACTGTGTGGCATGGAGCAGGGCTCCGCAGGGACACTAATCCGCATGGCACCAAGGGGAAGTACCCCAGCCCTACGGGAGTCCAGCCACATCCCTGCGCAGTCACCACCCAGCCCGTGAGCCCAGGAAGGGCAGTGGCCAGTAACTGCAGTGCCCCTTGTCGCTTGGTCAGGGCTCTAAACATCCTTACTTGAGTGGGGGGCAAATGGATGTGTCCAAGCAGCCCTGTGCTGCTGGGCATAGGCTATTCGCTGAAACCCAAGATACGAGCAAGTCCTCTGGAAGAGACCGGGAGAAGCTGCCAGTTGCAGAACCCCAGGCTGAGTCCTTGCTGAGGTCACATCCTGGCCTGGTTTGCCACACCTGGTCAGACCCTCTGTCCACCTTGACTGCATCCCGCCACCTTCAGTGGGCAATGCCAGAGACACACTGAGACACTCCTGCAGCAGACACCTGCAGGCAGGAGACGGCCCAGATACAAATGGGGGCACGAAGTTACCAACCCTCCTGTGGCAGGGAGTTCCACAGGTATATGTGCTGCTCCTGGCCTGTTCTCACGGCACAGGCCAGCCGTTTCAAGCAGCAGCCCCTTAGCTCTTACATGATGGAACAGAGTGAAAGGAGGGTCTGTAGAAAACAGAGCCATTCCCTGTCGCCTCCTAAGGCATGCCGTTTGTGCAAGGCAAATGGAAATCCAGCCCAAACACAACAGACCCAGGGCCAGTTTGGAATGGTGCTGCTGATAAATTATTCATGGGCAAGAAACGGCGTGTCCCAGGGGAGCTGGTGCGGGGAGCTGCGAATGTGGATGAGTTTG
>NW_020699715.1:0-7213 GCF_002925995.2 Terrapene triunguis | reverse complement strand
TGTAGATTCAAAAAGACAAAAGGGGAGATAGCTACTTAAGGGGAGGGAGGTGTCATGAGTAGTTCGCAGGTCAGAGCTTTGATTAAAAGTTCAGACAGAGACATCAAGTCTGGGTTAAGTTTAAGCTCATCAAAAGTTCAGACTCAACATTCCTCCATTTGTAGCTTTGGGATAACTATTTACCAAAAGCTACACCCCATTTTAAGGAGCCAAGGGCCGCTTGGCAATTTCAGCCTGGGCCAACTCGAAGAGAGTAAGGCCCTTGGCTGAAGTAGGAAAAGAATAAACTGACCCACATGAGTCTATGAGGGAGGGGACACACTGAATACAGCAACACAGTATTATAAGGATTACTATGGCCCCAACAATACCCACCAAGAGTTTTTTAACCCACCCAAATCCAGGCAGCCAATTCCATAAGGCTCCCCACCAATCATAAGGTGGCTGGCCAGAGGAGTAGTTCTTAGCCATTTCCCTTAGATGTTTGGTACGTTGAAAAGTGTCAGAGTAGGTGTCATTTACAAAAACACAGCATTCTTCATTTATGAGGGCGCAAGTTCCTCCCTGGGCTGCTAACATTATGTCTAAAGCCATTCGGTTTTGCAAAGCTAACTGGCGCAGCTGGGACATTTCCCCGGCCTGATTCTCAAATAGGGTCGCAGTTTCATTGGTTAAAGATTCTAGTAGTCCCTGTAGACGGATGACACCACCCCTCAAGCTAATGAGACCAGCCCACCGCTGCCACGACAAACCATCACGGATATTAATATCTCTGAAGGTTTCACGGATGTTACGAACGTGGGGAAAATGAGGGGGAGTGAGGGAGATGCGAGAAGGCGGTGTTAGCCACGCTAAATAACATGACCCTGCCCAATCAGGGGAGAGAAAGTAATAAGCTTTGGGCCCGCACACCCAGTATGTTCCATACAATGCGTTTCGGGTATTCCATTTCTCAAAGTAGGAGGTAACCCACCACCCGTTGGACCATTGTTCCCCTGGTAACGCAGAGGGGTCGTTGTGCGAACTGCAGAGGCACAATTTGGTAGTGGTGTTTTCAAAGGGCAGTGTAGTACTGCTTGAGCAGTTGTAGAAGGCAATCGTATATCCCTTAGCAATTAGTTGGACACCCTCGTGATCTGAGCAGGGCTTCTTAAAAGCTGACTCTGAAGGCTTGCCCACCCATGAAAAAGTTGGATCGGGGTGAGGGATCCACATATGGGATAAGTGGGATGCGCAAGGCTTGAAGCCAAGATTTTTACTAAAGGCGGTGCCATTAAAATACATGTTGCATTTACTTGTTCCCACAAAAGTTGACCCCTTTTCTTTAACAAAACACAGTGATTCTGTCTGATTGGTTACCCTGAGATATCTGTTAATTGGCACTCCTGTTTTGTCCCATGTAAGATTGTGTTGGACTGGATTTTTTTCTCTAGCCGGTGGCATCCAAGTCATATTAGCAGTGGTCAGGGGAATGGGTGTGAAGGGGAGTCCCTGTTCTGTATTTACTGGAAATTGAGTACATACCCAGCAATTACTTCTATTTCCTAAAATACGAGTTTTAACCTCGTGGGAATATCTAATAAAAGCATTATCTTCATAAGCAGAAAATAAACTAAAAAGGCATAATAAAAAACATACAGTTGTCAGAATAAAAGGTCCTCTCATTTTTTCCGAGTCAATTTAAGTCTGATGTCTGAAAGAGGTAAGCTGGTCCACTGGTCAGAGGCAGTGTCCTCAGTGGTGGCAAGAGCTGCTGGTCCGTCACTGTGGTCCACTACGGCTGGCTTGACGTGGGAGTGGTGGATCCAGGATTTGCGTCCTTCCAGGAACACTGCAGTCTGGGTTGTTAAAAGAACCTGGTGGGGTCCAGTAAACCTCGGCTGGAGGGTGTCGCCACGAACGAACTTTTTGGCCCAGACGAAGTCCCCTGGTTGGAACGGGTGGATCTGTTCTTCCAGCGGCACGGTCTGGGAAAACTGCGAGGCTTTCCAAAGGGTACGGAGGCGAGCCTGTAGGGAGAGAAATTGGCACGCGGTCATATGATCCCCTCCCAATAGTGAAACATCAGCACGTGGTAGCGCCCCGCCTTTGAAAGGGGGGTGTCCATAGAGCAGTTCAAAGGGGGATAATCCCAATACACGGGTTGGGCGAGTACGAAGGTGAAACAGGACCAAGGGAAGTACCTGAGGCCACTTTAACCCTGTTTCCTGACAGTATTTAGCCAATGTAAACTTAAGCTCCCTATTCATACGCTCAACTTTCCCGCTAGACTGGGGGTGGTAGGGTGTATGAAAGGAGTGTGAAATGCCCAGTCCTTGTTCTAAACGGCCAAGGACATGACCAGTAAAGTGAGGTCCGCGATCTGAGTCAAGCACGAGAGGGATGCCAAAACGGGGTACAATGTCTCTAAGGAGAATCTTCGCCACTGTGGCAGCAGTACAATTAGCAGTAGGAAAAGCTTCGACCCAGGAAGTCAGAGGGCAAACCAAAACAAGGAGGTACTTTTTCCCAAAAGCCTTTGGCATATCTGCAAAGTCAATTTGAAGATGTTGAAATGGAGCAGCAGGCGGAGGTCTTCCACCCTTAATTTTGTTAAGAGGCGGAGCAGGTCCATTACGCTGACATGTGCTGCATGCTTTCACTATTGACAGGCAGTAGGGTTGAATGCCTGGAGCATACCAAAAGCGAGTGATGGTGTCCACAAGGGCGTGCGTGCCGTAGTGACCCCCTTTATCATGGTGCCAGCGAACTGCCACGGGGTATGTGGAGCGAGGGAGGCAGGCTCGGCCATCCGGCATAAGCCAGGTCCCTTTGACCAGAGTGGCTCCGAGGCTCTCCCACGACTGTAGTTCAGCAGCGGGTACTGGTACGGGGTGCGGTGGAGTAAAGGAGGAGGCTGCAATAGCCAACGTGGGCATGGCTAAGGGTAAGACGGCAGCCGTCTTGGCGGAGGCGTCAGCCAGGGCATTCCCACTGGTGACGGGGCTATCATCTTTAGTATGGGCCCGGCAGTGAACTACAGCCAGGACCGAGGGTTCTTGGAGGGCGTCCAAAAGCTTGTGGATGAGGGGGAGGTGCTGAATGGGTTTACCGGCAGCTGTCTGGAAACCTCGAAACTTCCAGAGGTGGATGTGACAATGCACAACTCCAAAAGCATACTTGCTATCAGTAAAAATGGTAACGGTCTTACCAGCGGCCAACTGGCAAGCTCGGGCCAGGGCATAGAGTTCGGCGGCTTGGGCTCCCCAGTTGCCTGGCAGTGAGGCGGCCTCTTGAATGTCCCATTCAGAGGTGACTGCATAACCGGTGAAACGCTTGCCATCAACATAGAAGGAGCTTCCGTCCGAGAAGAGGATGCAATCAGGGTTGTCCAGTGGCACGTCAAACAGGTTGTCCCTTATCTGTAAGATGCTATAAACTACTTCCACACAGTCGTGCTGATCCTGGAGGACTGGCAGGTCAGGAAGCAAGGTAGCTGGATTAAGGGGCCCACACCTTTCAAAAATTAGGTTAGTGTCTTCTAAGAGTTCGGCCTCTAGCTGTTGCTGACGATGGGCCGAAAAGACTTGGGTTGTGCCCCTACGCAGAAGGGCTGACAAGGCATGAGAGGTCCAAACCGTGGTAAAATGACCCAGGGTCAGGCTCTTTGCCTTTGTGATCAGCAGGGCAGCTGCTGCCAGAGTCCGGGTGCAGGATGGGGTTCCCTGAGCGACAGGGTCGATCTGCTGAGAGTAAAAAGCAAGCGGGAAATGGTGGGGCCCGCTCAGCTGGGTAAGGACGCCACTAGCAATTCCGCCCCTCTCGTGGACAAAAAGGTGAAAGGGTTTGCTGTAATTGGGGGGGCGGAGAGACATGGAGGAGGCCACACTGTCCTTGAGTAACTGAAAGGCTTGGATCGTGTCCGGGGACCACTGCAAAGGGTCAAGAGCAAGGTTAGCAGTGAGTCGGTGGAGCGGTTTGCTTAACTCCCCGCAGGACGGCAACCAGGGGCGACAGAAGCCAATTAATCCTAAGAAACCTCGAAGTTGTTTCTTGGTGTTTGGCAGAGGGCAGTTTTGGATAGTCTTTATGCGGACTGGGTCCATTTGTCTCCCCTCTGGGGTTAACAGGAAGCCCAGATATCGGACCTTCTGTGAGACCCACTGAATCTTGTTAGGGTCTACCTTGTGGCCTCTGGTGTGTAGGTATAATAAAAGTGCCTTACCATCGATGCGGAGGGCAGCTTCTTCGCGGTTACCTAATAGGATGTCATCTACGTATAGGACTAACGTGGATCCCTGCGGACTGGTGAAGCCTTCCAAGTCGTGGCGGAGGCATTGGCTGAAAATCGTGGGGCTGTCTCTGTAGCCTTGAGGAAGTCGTTGCCAGACATAACTTTGTCCCTCCCAGGTGAAACCAAAGAGATACTGAGAGTCTGGGTGCACAGGAATGCTGAAAAAGGCTGATTTTAAGTCAATAACAGTGAACCACTCAGCATCCCAGGGGATTTGGCTGATGATAGTAGCTGGATCAGGAACTACTGCATGAAGAGGGACCACATACTGATTAACAACCCGTAGATCCTGTACAAAGCGCCAACGAATAGGGTCTCCGTCCTTTTTAGGAGGCTTTTTGACAGGCAGTATAGGGGTGTTACAGGGAGTGCGCTGAGGGCGGACTAGCTTTTGTGCAATGAATCCCTCGATAATGGGGCGGATGCCCTCCCGGGCTTCCAGCGACAGGGGGTATTGAGGGACTGACGGGGGGGTTAAGGAGGGCTTCACTTGAATCCTTACTGGCTCTGCCGAAAGGAGCAGGCCAACATCAGTGTCAGAAATTCCCCAGAGGGTTAAAGGCAAGTCAGTGAGGTCAGGGGAGAGAGAGGAGGGGGTTTCCCAATTACCCTGAGTTGGGGCCGAATCTCCTAACACTGTCATCAATAATCCTACCCCTTCAGGAGTGCAGGTTAAAGTAGCCTCAAGCTTACAGAGTAAATCCCGGCCCATCAAAGGGATCGGGCAAGCTGGGGAAAAAAGAAAACGGTGAGAAAAACATTTATCAGCATAAATAACATTTAGAGGCAAAGTGAGTCCCAGAGACTGTGGGTTGCCCTCCACTCCAGTTGCAGTTTTAACCTCAGAGGATAGCCAGGGAGAGGGGGCATGATTTAAAAGAGAGAAAGTAGCTCCAGTATCAATGAGGAAAGAGACAGGCAGTCCTTGGACTGAAAGGGTTAGACGAGGCTCTTTGCTGGGAGGGGAGAAAGTGAGGAAGGAGCCGGCTAAAGACATTAAGGAAATAAGACCATCACATTGTTTGCCTTCGCCCCCGGGGTACCGTCATTGAGGAGGCTGAGTTTGCTGCAGCTGCTGCTGTTGCCCGTAGTTGATCCAGGCCTGGGGAACGGGCTGGGCTGGTGGTGCAGGGGTGTATTTGTCCCTGGTGTAAGTATCTGCGGATGCGACCGGACCCTCTGGGCGTCCCCAGGGGCATTCACGTTTAAAGTGACCGGGCTGTCCGCACTGAAAACAATTTCCTTGTGGCTGGGGTTGCCAGGACCCTCTTCCCCGAGCACCCTGAAATCCCCTGCCACGGCCACGGCCTCTGCCTCGAACACCGCCGCGAAAAGCTAAAGCCATCAACTTATATTCTTCCTTTTTCTCTTTCTTTTTACTACTTGCCCTTTCTTTCTCCCATGCAAAATCAGCTACGTCCAACACTGAAGTGACTGACTCACCTCCCCAACCAGGGCGAAACTTTAAGAAATAATCCCTTACAGGGGGCACTGACTGATTCACAAAAAACGAAATAAGAGTAGGGTGGTCTGCTTCTCTCTCAGGATCCATCTGAGTGAACATTCGGGCCCCCTCCAATAGCCTCGACCAGAACTTTCTGGGTGGCTCATCAGATTCCTGCCGAATCTGCATGAACTTAGCCTGATTAGGCGAGCGGCGAGCCATTTCTTTGAGTCTCTCTAACAATCGCTCTCGATCTATTCGCAGCTGAGTCAGCCTTGGCTGACTCCAGTCTAGGGGATTCCAGCCAGCGGCTTGATCCCGCCTATCCATCCAAGTAGTATTAGCCGCATCGCTATCCCCCCATGTCCTTTCTGCCATCCACAATCTACTACGTTCCTCTCCGGTCAAAACTCTACTTAACAACTGATCTACATCCGTATAAGTAGGATTATGACTTGAAAACAATCTTTCTAAAAGTTCTATGATCTTTCGGGGATTTTCCCCAAAGGACCCTGACAACCGTCCCCACTCTTTCAAGTCCCATTCTAGCCATCCTTTATATTCCACAATATTAGTATGTTGTAACTGGCCATTATTGTCCACAAAAGGTTGGTCGTGCACCTGTAAAGGCATTTCTCTACTTACACCTTTATCACTCACAAAAGGTTTGGCGGAGGCAGCCTCTGGGCTATCCTCAGGGGAGGGGTATGCATCCTGCTGCATCTGCTTGATCTTTTGCCTAGTAATTACTCCTCCCGAGGTGTGCCCTTCCATTTCCCCCTTATCCCTCTGCAGAGATTCCGATCCGGAGTCCTGCAGATTCCCCTCTGCGCCCTGGAGAGAGTCCCCCTGCGGAGGAATAGGGGCAGGTGCAGTGGGGACCAACTGACGAGTCAAAACACGCCGTGGTTTACACCCTTCATTGAAATAACATGGAGGGGGTTCACTCTCGGGAGAATACCTGACTGCCATAATTTTTAAAGATTTCCACAGCTCTGCTGCTGTGTCCCAACAAAACCAGTAACATAACTGTCCCGGATGGTCTTTTTCGATCTGGCTCCTTACTCCTCTTAAGGCAGCCTGTTCGAAAGAGCCATACGAAGGCCACCTCATCTCCGGGTCGGCCAATACCGCGGTATACCCAGTCCAATTCCTTACACACAGTGTGTACAACTTCCTCCTAGACATTCCTGTCTGTACTGGGAGTTTCCCTTCGTTCCATAACTTATTTACAATCCCCAGCGGACTCTCAAGAGGCACGCTAGTCCCTTGACCCATGGTGTCTGACAGGAGCCCTCCAACTGGCGTTTATCCTGCTGTCCAGTACACGACCCCTCAATATTGAATTGGCTGGGAGAAATCTCCCGTGGCGCCTGCCAATTCGTATATGAGTGGTCTGACCACTGGACAGAGGCACCGCACCAGAAGGAAATCCCGGACGAGCCCCCAAATTGTTAGGTAAAAGCAAGTCCTTACTCACCTCTCCAGCACCCGAG
>NW_020699714.1:0-1437 GCF_002925995.2 Terrapene triunguis | reverse complement strand
CTTTTGGTGCGTGTTGACAGTTAAGCCCAGATTTTTAGGCATTTCTCCACGCGGCATTACAAGAGCTAAGGGATTTAGGTACACTGCCTTTTCAGGTTCTAAGCAGCCTAAGTCAGACTGAGACTTAGGCTTCTAAGTGTCTAAATCACTTTTGAAAATGGGATTCAGCAATCTAAGTCACTCCGGCCTTGTGATACGGAGTGGAACAACATCTAAATACCTTTACAAATTCGGTCTTTAGTCCCTCTAGTTGTTCTGTGCCTCACACTTACCATTAGATGTTTTACCAACAGCTTGTGCTATAGGATTGAGGCCTTTCTATCTCATACATGGTTCATATCTGGTTCATTCTATTGACACCTTCCTACATAACAAGACATTGCAGGAACTCCTGTGTAAAAATCTTCAGTTGTCTCCTAATGCTCAGGAAGGGGGACCTTGAGAAGAGTAGCAATGGAGAATTAGCCCTCTAGGAAATGGTGGGCGTGAACTGTCATCGCTCCTAACTAGAGCTGTGTAAATAGATTTTTCAGTTCACTGGAAATTCCAAAGATAAACTGTGGGGGAGAGGAAAGGTTTTGGGTTGAACCAAAACCAAAATTTTGGTAAATTGAAAAGTTTTAAAAAAAGTTTTATTTTGGGTCAAATGAAACAGTGACAGACCCAGATCAGTGGGGTACAGGAGTTTGGTAGAGGGCAAATATACTGGTCACTGGATGAGTAGTTTTCTGTTCCGAGTGACCAGAGCAGGGGCTGCACTAGAGTAATCAGGAACCTGCTAGAACCAGTTAAGGCAGGCAGGCTAGTTAGGACACCTGGAGACAATTAAGAAGCTGCTAGAATCAATTAAGGCAGGCTAATCAGGGCACCTGGGTTTTAAAAGAAGCTCACTTCAGTTTGTGGTGCGAGTGTGAGGAGCTGGGAGCAAGAGGCGTAAGGAGCTGAGAGTGAGGGTGTGCTGCTGGAGGACTGAGGAGCACAAGCGTTATCAGACACCAGGAGGAAGGTCCTGTGGTGAGACTAAGGAAGGTGTTTGGAGGACGCCATGGGGAAGTAGCCCAGGGAGTTGTAGCTGTCATGCAGCTGTTACAGGAGGCACTATAGACAGCTGCAGTCCACAGGGCCCTGGGCTAGAACCCGGAGTAGAGGACGGGCCCGGGTTCCCCCCAAACCTCCCGATTGACCTGGACTGTGGGTTTTTCCAGAGGGGAAGGTCTCTGGGCTGTTCCCCAACCCACATGGTGAATCTCTGAGGCAAGAAAATCCACCAATAAACGCAGGACCCACCAAGACAGAGGAGGAACTTTGTCACAGAAACATTTTGTTTGACCAATAATGAAACATGTTGATTTGATTTTGTGCAATTTTTAATAATTATTTTTATTTTTTAAATAAAATTAAAGGAAATGTTGAAACAAAAAGTCATTTTGAACCAAA
>NW_020699713.1:0-1374 GCF_002925995.2 Terrapene triunguis | reverse complement strand
TATCACTTCAAAAGTTTTTTTTTTTTCTCTTACTTAATTGGCCTCTCGGAGTTGGTAAGACAGCTCCCACCTGTTCATGCTCTCTGTATGTGTGTATATATATCTCCTCAATATATGTTTCACTCTATATGCATCCGAAGAAGTAGGTTGTAGCCCACGAAAGCTTATGCTCTAATAAATTTGTTAGTCTCCAAGGTGCCACAAGTACTCCTGTTCTTTTTTAATCAGATACTATAACTCTACAGAGAATAAGTGCAAAACTGAAGAACATAAAACAGAAGTTAGCACTTCTCATCCTCCAAACCCTTCCTAAAAATTAACCATTTGTTCCTCAGAACACCCCCATAAATTAGCTAATAGCTCTAATTTTACAGCTATGGAAAGTGAAATAGAAAGATTAAGTGAACTGTACAAAGCCTCAGATGGAAAAGCTATGCAATATTGTAATGTATTATCTTGTCCTCGTTCAGCTGATTTTGTTGTTGTTACAATGGTTGCCGTTGAAATCTTGTCTACTGTGTAAGATAATATTATAGGCAATACTGTAAATAACATGGTAACATCTCATTATCTAAAGCAAAACCAGAATGCTTTTAAGGGTGACCACTGAAGATTGTTGTTTAAATTAAATTCTACAGACAACTTCTAAAAAGGGCATGAGCTAAGTAGAAAACATAATGGATCAGAAGCTACCACAAGAATAGCCCAGTGAGTTTATACCTGTACTTGTGGATACAGCAACGATTAACTGCCTAGGCTTGGGAAGAAATTTCCCTACATAATGGGGTTTCTTACCCATTCTCTCTGAAGCATGTGAGCTGACCACTGTAGGAAACAGTATGCTGGATTTGATGGACCAGTGGTCTGATCTGATAGGACAACTCCTCTGTTGGATTGTCTATTATTCCTCACTTTGGGCCTGATCCTTTCTTATTGACTTTGTTTGGAATCAAGATTAGACCATGGTGCTTAGAAACAAATTTCAGTACCACTAACCTTCTAGCAAATGCTCAGAATATATTTGCCTCACTAAGTCCACTCTTGACAGTCCATAGTACTTTTTGATCTCTTTGTAAAGTTCTTTTCCTGTCAGGTAATGGTCAACTATCTTTGCAGGCTGTAAATCCCCATCACTGAAAGGTGTGTTGTATTTATGAAAAGAAGGTATCTGAAAAGAAAAAAATATCAGTAATCTGAAAATCCCTATTTACTTTTCCCCTTGTATTACCAGACTTTTAGATTTCTCCTCCCCACAGAAACAACCTGGAAGTCCCCAAATATTGGCTAATCACTTGGCCTAAGGTAATACTACCTTAACAATAATATCTTCCACTTGTATAATACTTTCCATCCTGAAGAATCCCTAAATAATTT
>NW_020699712.1:0-1521 GCF_002925995.2 Terrapene triunguis | reverse complement strand
TAATAAATTTGTTAGTCTCTAAGGTGCCACAAGTACTCCTGTTCTTTCCACTGAAAAGTTCCTCATTTATCGGAAATGTCATTAATCTGAATAAGTTCTATATACCCATTCTATTTTAATCTACAGTTGTATATATGGTAGTTTATAAAATTATTTAGGGATTCTTCAGGATGGAAAGTATTATACAAGTGGAAGATATTATTGTTAAGGTAGTATTACCTTAGGCCAAGTGATTAGCCAATATTTGGGGACTTCCAGGTTGTTTCTGTGGGGAGGAGAAATCTAAAAGTCTGGTAATACAAAGGGAAAAGTAAATAGGGATTTTCAGATTACTGATATTTTTTTCTTTTCAGATACCTTCTTTTCATAAATACAACACACCTTTCAGTGATGGGGATTTACAGCCTGCAAAGATAGTTGACCATTACCTGACAGGAAAAGAACTTTACAAAGAGATCAAAAAGTACTATGGACTGTCAAGAGTGGACTTAGTGAGGCAAATATATTCTGAGCATTTGCTAGAAGGTTAGTGGTACTGAAATTTGTTTCTAAGCACCATGGTCTAATCTTGATTCCAAACAAAGTCAATAAGAAAGGATCAGGCCCAAAGTGAGGAATAATAGACAATCCAACAGAGGAGTTGTCCTATCAGATCAGACCACTGGTCCATCAAATCCAGCATACTGTTTCCTACAGTGGTCAGCTCACATGCTTCAGAGAGAATGGGTAAGAAACCCCATTATGTAGGGAAATTTCTTCCCAAGCCTAGGCAGTTAATCGTTGCTGTATCCACAAGTACAGGTATAAACTCACTGGGCTATTCTTGTGGTAGCTTCTGATCCATTATGTTTTCTACTTAGCTCATGCCCTTTTTAGAAGTTGTCTGTAGAATTTAATTTAAACAACAATCTTCAGTGGTCACCCTTAAAAGCATTCTGGTTTTGCTTTAGATAATGAGATGTTACCATGTTATTTACAGTATTGCCTATATTATCATCTTACACAGTAGACAAGATTTCAACGGCAACCATTGTAACAACAACAAAATCAGCTGAACAAGGACAAGATAACACATTACAATATTGCATAACTTTTCCCTCTGAGGCTTTGTACAGTTCACTTCATCTTTCTATTTCACTTTCCATAGCTGTAAAATTAGAGCTATTAGCTAATTTATGGGGGTGTTCTGAGGAACAAATGGTTAATTTTTAGGAAGGGTTTGGAGGATGAGAAGTGCTAACTTCTGTTTTATGTTCTTCAGTTTTGCACTTATTCTCTGTAGAGTTATAGTATCTGATTAAAAAAGAACAGGAGTACTTGTGGCACCTTGGAGACTAACAAATTTATTAGAGCATAAGCTTTCGTGGGCTACAACCTACTTCTTCGGATGCATATAGAGTGAAACATATATTGAGGAGATATATATACACACATACAGAGAGCATGAACAGGTGGGAGCTGTCTTACCAACTCCGAGAGGCCAATTAAGTAAGAGAAAAAAAAAAAACTTTTGAAGTGATA
>NW_020699711.1:0-1303 GCF_002925995.2 Terrapene triunguis | reverse complement strand
ACCCGCAGGTCTGTCATAGAATGGCCAGACAGGTTAAAGTGTTCTCCCACTGGTTTTTGAGTATCTACCAGCCATTATCCTCTGATCCCACTGAGGATTACCTAAAGAAACTACACCATCTGCTAAAAAAACTCTCTGACAAAGCACATGAACAAATCTGTACAGATACATGCCTAGAACCCCGACCAGGGACATTCTATTTGCTACCCAAGATCCATAAACCTGGAAATCCTGGACGCCCCATCATCTCAGGCATTGGCACCCTAACATCAGGCTTGTCTGGTTATGTGGACTCTCTCCTCAGACCCTACGCTACCAGCACTCCCAGCTATCTTCGAGATACTACTGACTTCCTGAGGAAACTACAATCCATCGGTGATCTTCCAGAAAACACCATCCTGGCCACTATGGACGTAGAAGCCCTCTACACCAATATTCCACACAAAGATGGACTACAAGCTATCAGGAACAGTATCCCCGATAATGTCACAGCTAACCTGGTGGCTGAACTCTGTGACTTTGTCCTCACCCACAACTATTTCACATTTGGGGACAATATATACCTTCAAGTCAGCGGCACTGCTATGGGTACCCGCATGGCCCCACAGTATGCCAACATTTTTATGGCTGACTTAGAACAACGCTTCCTTAGCTCTCGTCCCCTAACGCCCCTACTCTACTTGCGCTACATTGATGACATCTTCATCATCTGGACCCATGGAAAAGAAGCCCTTGAGGAATTCCACCATGATTTCAATAATTTCCATCCTACCATCAACCTCAGCCTAGATCAATCCACACAAGCGGTCCATTTCCTGGACACTACTGTGCTAATAAGCGATGGTCACATAAATACCACCCTGTACCGGAAACCTACTGACCGCTACACTTACCTACATGCCTCCAGCTTCCATCCAGGACACACCACACGATCCATTGTCTACAGCCAAGCTCTAAGATATAACCGCATTTGCTCCAATCCCTCAGATAGAGACAAGCACCTACAAGATCTCTATCAAGCATTCTTAAAACTACAATACCCACCTGCTGAAGTGAAAAAACAGATTGACAGAGCCAGACGAGTACCCAGAAGTCACCTCCTACAAGACAGGGCCAACAAAGAAAATAACAGAACACCACTAGCTGTCACCTTCAGCCCCCAACTAAAACCTCTCCAGCGCATCATTAGAGATCTACAACCTATCCTGAAAGATGATCCTTTACTCTTACAGATCTTGGGAGACAGACCTGTCCTTGCTTACAGACAACCCCCCAACCTAAAGCAAATACTCACCAGCAACCA
>NW_020699710.1:0-1673 GCF_002925995.2 Terrapene triunguis | reverse complement strand
TTGGAGTCTGTTTTTGAAGTTTTTCTGTTCTAAGATAGCCACCCGCAAGTCTGTCATAGAATGGCCAGACAGGTTAAAGTGTTCTCCCACTGGTTTTTGAGTATTATGATTCCTGATGTCAGATTTGTGTCCATTAATTCTTTTGCGTAGAGACTGTCCGGTTTGGCCAATGTACATGGCAGAGGGGCATTGCTGGCACATGATGGCATATATCACATTGGTAGATGTGCAGGTGAACGAGCCCCTGATGGTATGGCTGATGTGATTAGGCCCTATGATGGTGTCACTTGAATAGATATGTGGACAGAGTTGGCATCGGGCTTTGTTACAAGGATAGGTTCCTGGGTCAGTGTTTTTGTTCAGTGATGTGTGGTTGCTGGTGAGTATTTGCTTTAGGTTGGGGGGTTGTCTGTAAGCAAGGACAGGTCTGTCTCCCAAGATCTGTAAGAGTAAAGGATCATCTTTCAGGATAGGTTGTAGATCTCTAATGATGCGCTGGAGAGGTTTTAGTTGGGGGCTGAAGGTGACAGCTAGTGGTGTTCTGTTATTTTCTTTGTTGGCCCTGTCTTGTAGGAGGTGACTTCTGGGTACTCGTCTGGCTCTGTCAATCTGTTTTTTCACTTCAGCAGGTGGGTATTGTAGTTTTAAGAATGCTTGATAGAGATCTTGTAGGTGCTTGTCTCTATCTGAGGGATTGGAGCAAATGCGGTTATATCTTAGAGCTTGGCTGTAGACAATGGATCGTGTGGTGTGTCCTGGATGGAAGCTGGAGGCATGTAGGTAAGTGTAGCGGTCAGTAGGTTTCCGGTACAGGGTGGTATTTATGTGACCATCGCTTATTAGCACAGTAGTGTCCAGGAAATGGACCGCTTGTGTGGATTGATCTAGGCTGAGGTTGATGGTAGGATGGAAATTATTGAAATCATGGTGGAATTCCTCAAGGGCTTCTTTTCCATGGGTCCAGATGATGAAGATGTCATCAATGTAGCGCAAGTAGAGTAGGGGCGTTAGGGGACGAGAGCTAAGGAAGCGTTGTTCTAAGTCAGCCATAAAAATGTTGGCATACTGTGGGGCCATGCGGGTACCCATAGCAGTGCCGCTGACTTGAAGGTATATATTGTCCCCAAATGTGAAATAGTTGTGGGTGAGGACAAAGTCACAGAGTTCAGCCACCAGGTTAGCTGTGACATTATCGGGGATACTGTTCCTGATAGCTTGTAGTCCATCTTTGTGTGGAATATTGGTGTAGAGGGCTTCTACGTCCATAGTGGCCAGGATGGTGTTTTCTGGAAGATCACCGATGGATTGTAGTTTCCTCAGGAAGTCAGTAGTATCTCGAAGATAGCTGGGAGTGCTGGTAGCGTAGGGTCTGAGGAGAGAGTCCACATAACCAGACAAGCCTGATGTTAGGGTGCCAATGCCTGAGATGATGGGGCGTCCAGGATTTCCAGGTTTATGGATCTTGGGTAGCAAATAGAATGTCCCTGGTCGGGGTTCTAGGCATGTATCTGTACAGATTTGTTCATGTGCTTTGTCAGAGAGTTTTTTTAGCAGATGGTGTAGTTTCTTTAGGTAATCCTCAGTGGGATCAGAGGATAATGGCTGGTAGATACTCAAAAACCAGTGGGAGAACACTTTAACCTGTCTGGCCATTCTATGACAGACCTGCGGGT
>NW_020699709.1:0-2003 GCF_002925995.2 Terrapene triunguis | reverse complement strand
CTTTTTCACATGGGTATTTTGAAAACACAACAACATGATCACGCTCCTGCAGAAAAAACAAGTAGATTAGACAACAGCCCCTGGCTACCTCCTCTTCCCCAACACAGCCCTGACAAAAGCAAAGCTATAAACCCCAAGCACCCAGAAAACCCTGATACACCCCCTACAACACCTAAAAGCTTTTACTTCTTGGCGCCTGACTACCCAACGTGGGCCCACTGACTCCCAGGATAGAGTTAGCCACTTTCCCCATTGTCTAATCACCACGAGTTCTCACATTTGCCACCCCATTCACATCTCTGCAGTCACCTGGCCAAGGTGATGCAGATTGTGAGCATCAAATACAGGGAAACCCCCAACTGTGCAGCTCTGGGCATTGCATGGCACTCCTTGGACATCTATGCAAATTATACCTCAAGCCAGTCCCTCTTCTCCATTTACTCACAGCAGGAGCCAGGAAGCTGCATATGCAAATCAGCTCAGCAGCAGGTAGAAAGTTGGCCTCCATTCCCCCACTTCACCTCCAAAGGGAGCCAAAGAGCTGCTACCACAGGCCAGCTCAGCCCTGCTTTGCTATAGGCAATCTCACTGCTACTTGCCTAGGAGGCAAGCAGAGGGAGGCCATCTTAACTGTGGGCAGCCTCTGGCTTCTCTCTCCCTAGAAACAATAGGAGGTGATTGCCATCTTTTCTATAGGCAGCCCACCCTGCAAGTGCTATAGGCAAATGGCAGCCATCACAACTCAGGGCAGCCCTGTGGCTTCAATCCCATTGAATCTTCAATCCCAAGGGTCGGTCCTGGGGCCGGTTTTGTTCAATATCTTCATTAATGATCTGGAGGATGGCTTGGACTGCACCCTCAGCAAGTTTGCAGATGACACTAAACTGGGAGGAGTGGTAGATACGCTGGAGGGTAGGGATAGGATACAGAGGGACCTAGACAAATTAGAGGATTGGGCCAAAAGAAACCTGATGAGGTTCAACAAGGACAAGTGCAGAGTCCTGCACTTAGGACGGAAGAATCCCATTCACTGTTACAGACTAGGGACCGAGTGGCTAGGTAGCAGTTCTGCAGAAAAGGACCTAGGGGTTATGGTGGACGAGAAGCTGGATATGAGTCAACAGTGTGCCCTTGTTGCCAAGAAAGCTAACGGCATTTTGGGCTGTATAAGTAGGGGCATTGCCAGCAGATCGAGGGACGTGATCGTTCCCCTCTATTCGACATTGGTGAGGCCTCACCTGGAGTACTGTGTCCAGTTTTGGGCCCCACACTACAAGAAGGATGTGGAAAAATTGGAAAGAGTCCAGCAGAGGGCAACAAAAATGATTAGGGGGCTGGAGCACATGAGTTATGAGCCGAGGCTGAGGGAACTGGGATTGTTTAGTCTGCAGAAGAGAAGAATGAGGGGGGATTTGATAGTTGCTTTCAACTACCTGAAAGGGGGTTCCAAAGAGGATGGATCTAGACTGTTCTCAGTGGTACCAGATGACAGAACAAGGAGTAATGGTCTCAAGTTGCAGTGGGGGAGGTTTAGATTGGATATTAGGAAAAACTTTTTCACTAGGAGGGTGGTGAAGCACTGGAATGGGTTACCTAGGGAGGTGGTGGAATCTCCTTCCTTAGAGGTTTTTAAGGTCAGGCTTGACAAAGCCCTGGCTGGGATGATTTAGTTGGGATTAGGTCCTGCTTTGAGCAGGGGGTTGGACTAGATGACCTCCTGAGGTCCCTTCCAACCCTGATATTCTATTCTATGAAAACTTCTTTAGTTAGGGAAGCAAATGGCTTTCTCCCGTTTAGAAGGACAAGGGACAGTGGGCATCTTAACTGAGGGCAAACTGTGGCTTTAGCCTCCTTCCCGCCCAGGTCTGTGCCCTCATGTTTCCCCACCACCACAGTGTCCTTCCCTCTCCCGCTATGTTGCTCTGCTCCCCACACTGCCTATTCTATGTCTGAGAGCACAAAAGGAAAGCCATCTTCACTGAGGGCAGCATGTGGCTTCAGTC
>NW_020699708.1:0-2001 GCF_002925995.2 Terrapene triunguis | reverse complement strand
CTTTTTCACATGGGTATTTTGAAAACACAACAACATGATCACGCTCCTGCAGAAAAAACAAGTAGATTAGACAACAGCCCCTGGCTACCTCCTCTTCCCCAACACAGCCCTGACAAAAGCAAAGCTATAAACCCCAAGCACCCAGAAAACCCTGATACACCCCCTACAACACCTAAAAGCTTTTACTTCTTGGCGCCTGACTACCCAACGTGGGCCCACTGACTCCCAGGATAGAGTTAGCCACTTTCCCCATTGTCTAATCACCACGAGTTCTCACATTTGCCACCCCATTCACATCTCTGCAGTCACCTGGCCAAGGTGATGCAGATTGTGAGCATCAAATACAGGGAAACCCCCAACTGTGCAGCTCTGGGCATTGCATGGCACTCCTTGGACATCTATGCAAATTATACCTCAAGCCAGTCCCTCTTCTCCATTTACTCACAGCAGGAGCCAGGAAGCTGCATATGCAAATCAGCTCAGCAGCAGGTAGAAAGTTGGCCTCCATTCCCCCTTCACCTCCAAAGGGAGCCAAAGAGCTGCTACCACAGGCCAGCTCAGCCCTGCTTTGCTATAGGCAATCTCACTGCTACTTGCCTAGGAGGCAAGCAGAGGGAGGCCATCTTAACTGTGGGCAGCCTCTGGCTTCTCTCTCCCTAGAAACAATAGGAGGTGATTGCCATCTTTTCTATAGGCAGCCCACCCTGCAAGTGCTATAGGCAAATGGCAGCCATCACAACTCAGGGCAGCCCTGTGGCTTCAATCCCATTGAATCTTCAATCCCAAGGGTCGGTCCTGGGGCCGGTTTTGTTCAATATCTTCATTAATGATCTGGAGGATGGCTTGGACTGCACCCTCAGCAAGTTTGCAGATGACACTAAACTGGGAGGAGTGGTAGATACGCTGGAGGGTAGGGATAGGATACAGAGGGACCTAGACAAATTAGAGGATTGGGCCAAAAGAAACCTGATGAGGTTCAACAAGGACAAGTGCAGAGTCCTGCACTTAGGACGGAAGAATCCCATTCACTGTTACAGACTAGGGACCGAGTGGCTAGGTAGCAGTTCTGCAGAAAAGGACCTAGGGGTTATGGTGGACGAGAAGCTGGATATGAGTCAACAGTGTGCCCTTGTTGCCAAGAAAGCTAACGGCATTTTGGGCTGTATAAGTAGGGGCATTGCCAGCAGATCGAGGGACGTGATCGTTCCCCTCTATTCGACATTGGTGAGGCCTCACCTGGAGTACTGTGTCCAGTTTTGGGCCCCACACTACAAGAAGGATGTGGAAAAATTGGAAAGAGTCCAGCAGAGGGCAACAAAAATGATTAGGGGGCTGGAGCACATGAGTTATGAGCCGAGGCTGAGGGAACTGGGATTGTTTAGTCTGCAGAAGAGAAGAATGAGGGGGGATTTGATAGTTGCTTTCAACTACCTGAAAGGGGGTTCCAAAGAGGATGGATCTAGACTGTTCTCAGTGGTACCAGATGACAGAACAAGGAGTAATGGTCTCAAGTTGCAGTGGGGGAGGTTTAGATTGGATATTAGGAAAAACTTTTTCACTAGGAGGGTGGTGAAGCACTGGAATGGGTTACCTAGGGAGGTGGTGGAATCTCCTTCCTTAGAGGTTTTTAAGGTCAGGCTTGACAAAGCCCTGGCTGGGATGATTTAGTTGGGATTAGGTCCTGCTTTGAGCAGGGGGTTGGACTAGATGACCTCCTGAGGTCCCTTCCAACCCTGATATTCTATTCTATGAAAACTTCTTTAGTTAGGGAAGCAAATGGCTTTCTCCCGTTTAGAAGGACAAGGGACAGTGGGCATCTTAACTGAGGGCAAACTGTGGCTTTAGCCTCCTTCCCGCCCAGGTCTGTGCCCTCATGTTTCCCCACCACCACAGTGTCCTTCCCTCTCCCGCTATGTTGCTCTGCTCCCCACACTGCCTATTCTATGTCTGAGAGCACAAAAGGAAAGCCATCTTCACTGAGGGCAGCATGTGGCTTCAGTC
>NW_020699707.1:0-4640 GCF_002925995.2 Terrapene triunguis | reverse complement strand
GAGCTGAGAGACAGAGAAGAGAAAGCCAAAGAGGCGGCCCACAAGAGGGAGATGGAGCTGAAAGAAAAAGAGATGGAACTGGAAGCAGCAAGGACTAGGCAGGGTGCATCAGACCATCCTAACAACTCCTCTCCAGGTACCACTTACCATCCCAGGAAATTCCCTACCTACAAGGCAGGCGATGATACTGAGGCCTTCTTAGAAAATTTTGAAAGGGCCTGCCTTGGATACAACATCCCTCCACCCCAGTACATGGTAGAGCTGAGGCCGCAGCTCAGTGGACCCTTAGCAGAGGTGGCGGCTGAAATGCCTAAGGAACACATGAACAGTTATGAACTTTTTAAAAACAAGGCCAGAATCAGAATGGGGCTAACACCTGAGCATGCCCGTCGGCGGTTCAGAGCCCTAAGGTGGAAACCCGATGTGTCATTTACCCGACATGCCTACCACATTGGGAAAAATTGGGATGCCTGGATATCAGGAGCAAATGTTAAATCTACGGAAGAGTTGCCCTTCCTATTGCAAATGGAGCAGTTTTTAGAGGGTGTTCCTGAGGAAATAGAAAGGTACATCCTAGATGGGAAGCCCAAAACTGTAACCGAGGCGGGGGAGATTGGAGCCAAATGGGTGGAGGTGACAGAAAAGAAAAAAGCTAGTAGCAGTTGGAGCGAATATCAGAAGGGGCAAGCCGAAACAAAACCTTATCACCGGGGACAACCCAAGGCCCCACCCACATCCCAAGGGAAACCCCAGACGCCTTCTCACCCCACCACACCAGTCTCCATCAACCAACATCGCCCCGGTGATACCTTAGCAGGGCGATGTTTTAAATGTAATGAACTGGGGCATATAAAGGCTCACTGCCCCAAGAACCCTAACCGATTACAGTTCATTACACCCCAATCACACCAAAGATCCCCAGACCCAGATGCCTCTCTCATACCCTCGGAGCGAAGGGAAACCTTGAGAGTGGGCGGAAAGAAGGTTATCGCTTGGAGGGACACTGGGGCACAAGTGTCAACTATCCACCAATCCCTAGTGGACCCCAAACTCATCAACCCGGAGGCTACCGTGACAATTCAACCCTTCGTGTCACAGTCTGTAACCTTGCCTACAGCCCAGTTGCATGTCCAGTACAAGGGCTGGGCAGGAATGTGGACTTTTGCAGTCTATGACAATTATCCCATCCCCATGCTGCTGGGGGAAGACTTGGCCAACCATGTGAAGCTAGCCAAGAGGGTGGGAATAGTCACCCGCAGCCAGGCTAAGCAAGCTTCCACCCCCATCCCTGTTCCTGAGCCGTCCACCAGGGCCCCGTCTGTGTTACCGGAGACCCAAACACAGGTGGTGGAACCGGATCCCCTGCCAACGACTGCAACAGCCGTAGTGGATCCAATCCCAGAGACCCAGCCAAAGCCAGTCCCGGAACCGGAACTGGCAACGCAACCAGCACCAGAACCATTGCCGGCACGGAGTCCAGCGCTTGCAAACCCGTCTACAACTCCAATGCCAGAGGGCACCAGCGAGCCTGAACTGGCGGAAGCAGCAGATAACCCTACCCAAGAGGCTCAGCCAGAGCCTGAGATACCACATAGTGCACCAGCGGACAGCGGTTCACGGTCAGTGGAAACAGCTCCAGCACCTGCATCGCTTCCAGAGGGACCAAGCCCCAGTCCACAGTCCAAGGAGGAACTGATGTCTCCAGCATCAAGGGAACAGTTCCAGGCCGAGCAGGAAGCAGATGACAGCCTTCAGAAAGCTTGGGCGGCGGCACGGAGCACCCCACCGCCTCTCAGCTCTTCTAACCGATCCCGGTTTGTTGTAGAACAAGGACTTTTATACAAGGAGACTCTTTCTGGTGGGCACCAGGAAGACTGGCATCCTCAAAGACAGTTGGTAGTTCCCACTAAGTATCGGGTAAAGCTCTTGAGCTTAGCCCATGATCATCCCAGTGGCCATTCTGGGGTGAACAGAACCAAAGACCAGTTGGGGAAGTCCTTCCACTGGGAGGGAATGGGCAAGGACGTTGCTAATTATGTCCGGTCTTGTGAGGTGTGCCAACGAGTGGGAAAGCCCCAAGACCAGGTTAAAGCCCCTCTCCAGCCACTACCCATAATTGAGGTCCCATTTCAGCGAGTAGCTGTGGATATTCTGGGTCCTTTCCCAAAGAAGACACCCAGAGGAAAGCAGTACGTACTGACTTTCATGGATTTTGCTACCCGATGGCCGGAAGCTGTACCCTTAAGCAACACCAAGACTAAAAGTGTGTGCCAGGCATTAGCAGACATTTTTGCCAGGGTAGGTTGGCCCTCCGACATCCTTACAGATTCGGGAACTAATTTCCTGGCAGGGAACATGAAAACCCTGTGGGAAGCTCATGGGGTGAATCACTTGGTTGCCACCCCTCATCACCATCAAACCAATGGTCTGGTGGAAAGGTTTAATGGAACTTTGGGGGCCATGATACGTAAATTCATAAATGAACACTCCAATGATTGGGACCTAGTGTTGCAGCAGTTGCTTTTTGCCTACAGGGCTGTACCACATCCCAGTTTAGGGTTTTCACCATTTGAACTTGTGTATGGCCGCGAGGTTAAGGGGCCATTACAGTTGGTGAAGCAGCAATGGGAGGGGTTTACGCCTTCTCCAGGAACTAACATTCTAGACTTTGTAAGCAACCTACAAAACACCCTCCGACACTCTTTAGCCCTTGCTAAAGAAAACCTAAAGGATGCTCAGGAAGAGCAAAAGGCCTGGTATGATAAACATTCCAGAGAACGGTCCTTCAAAGTAGGAGACCAAGTCATGGTCTTAAAGGCGCTCCAGGCCCATAAAATGGAAGCGTCGTGGGAAGGACCATTCACGGTCCAGGAGCGCCTAGGAGCTGTTAACTATCTCATAGCCTCCCCCACCTCCAACATAAAGCCTAAGGTATACCATGTTAATTCTCTTAAGCCCTTTTATTCCAGAGGATTAAACGTTTGCCAGTTTACAGCCCAGGAAACAGATGACGCGGAGTGGCCTGCAGGTGTCTACTACGAAGGAAAAAGGAATGGTGGCGTGGAAGAGGTGAACCTCTCCACGACCCTGGGACGTCTGCAGCGACAGCAGATCAAGGAGCTGTGCACAAGCTTTGCACCGATTTTCTCAGCCACTCCAGGACGGACCGAACGGGCATACCACTCCATTGACACAGGTAATGCTCACCCAATTAGAACCCCACCCTACCGGGAGTCACCTCATGCCCAAGCGGCTATACAAAGGGAGATCCAGGACATGCTACAGATGGGTATAATCCGCCCCTCTAACAGTGCATGGGCATCTCCAGTGGTTCTAGTTCCCAAACCAGATGGGGAAATACGCTTTTGCGTGGACTACCGTAAGCTAAATGCTGTAACTCGTCCTGACAACTATCCAATGCCACGCACAGATGAGCTATTGGAAAAATTGGGACATGCCCAATTCATCTCTACTTTAGACTTAACCAAAGGGTACTGGCAAGTACCACTAGATGAACCCGCTAAGGAAAGGTCCGCCTTCGTCACCCAGGCAGGGGTGTATGAATTCAATGTACTCCCTTTCGGGTTGCGAAATGCACCCGCCACCTTCCAAAGACTTGTAGATGGTCTCCTAGCGGGATTGGGAGAATCTGCAGTTGCCTACCTCGATGATGTGGCCATTTTTTCTGATTCATGGACAGAACACCTGGAGCACCTGGGAAAAGTCTTCGAGCGCATCCAACAGGCAGGACTAACTGTTAAGGCTAAAAAGTGTCAAATAGGCCAAAACAGAGTGACGTACCTGGGGCACCAGGTGGGTCAAGGAACTATAAATCCCCTACAGGCCAAAGTGGATGCTATCCAAAAGTGGCCGGTTCCAAAGTCAAAGAAACAGGTCCAATCCTTCTTAGGCTTGGCCGGATATTATAGGCGATTTGTACCACACTACAGCCAAATCGCCGCCCCGCTGACAGACCTAACCAGAAAGAAACAGCCAAATGCAGTTCAGTGGACTGATGAGTGTCAAAAGGCCTTTAACCAGCTTAAGGCAACACTCATGTCTGACCCTGTGCTAAGGGCCCCAGACTTTGACAAACCGTTCCTAGTAACCACAGATGCTTCCGAGAGAGGCGTGGGAGCAGTTTTAATGCAGGAAGGACCGGATCAAGAATTCCATCCTGTCGTGTTTCTCAGCAAAAAACTGTCTGAGAGGGAAAGTCACTGGTCAATCAGCGAAAAGGAATGCTACGCCATTGTGTACGCGCTGGAAAAGCTACGTCCATATGTTTGGGGACGGCGTTTCCAACTACAAACAGACCATGCTGCGCTACAGTGGCTTCATACCGCCAAGGGAAATAACAAAAAACTTCTTCGGTGGAGTTTAGCTCTCCAAGATTTTGATTTTGAAATACAACACATTTCGGGAGCTTCTAACAAAGTGGCTGATGCACTCTCCCGGGAAAGTTTCCCAGAGTTAACTGGTTAACAATTGTTCTTGGAATGAAACATTGTTAGTTTTTATATAATCAGTAGTATGTCTTATTAACTCTGTTTTCTCCTAGAACTCCAGGAAGAAATCACAGCCAGTGTGGAACCGAACGTCCAACACTATCTGTGATTTGGGGGGCGTGTCATAACTAT
>NW_020699706.1:0-3004 GCF_002925995.2 Terrapene triunguis | reverse complement strand
CCTGAGGAGGTTGTGAAGGCTAGGACTATAACAGCATTTAAAAGAGAACTGGATAAATTCATGGAGGTTAAGTTCATTAATGGCTATTAGCCAGGATGGGTAAGGAATGGGGTCCCTAGCCTCTGTTTGTCAGAGGATGGAGATGGATGGCAGGAGAGAGATCACTTGATCATTACCTGTTAGGTTCACTCCCTCTGGGACACCTGTCATTGGTCACTGTCGGTAGACAGGATACTGGGCTGGATGGACCTTTGGTCTGACCCAGTATGGCTGTTCTTATGTTCTTATGCCTGAGTGGACCTGTTGGCTCTAAACTTTTACATTGTTTTGTTTTTGAGTGCAGTTATGTAACAAACAAAAAAACCCTACATTTGTAAGTTGAACTTACATGACAAAGAAATTGCACTACAGTACTTGTATGAGGTGAATTGAAAAATACTATTTCTTTTATCATTTTTACAGTGTAAATATTTGTAATAAAAATAATATAAAGTGAGCACGGTACACTTTATATTCTGTGTTGTAATTGAAATAGATATATTTGAAAATGTAGAAAAACATCCAAAATATTTAATACATTTCAGTTGGTATTCTATTGTTTAACAGTGCAATTAATCACGATTTTTTTTTAAATCGCGATTAATTTTTTTGAGTTAATCGTGTGAGTTAACTGCGATTAATAAACAGCCCTGTTTTTATTTTTCACAAAATGTAAAAACTAAAGATTCTCTGTAAAAAAAAAATACCCACACACACAAATTCCACATTTTTCCATGGCAAATGGCTATCTAGGATCCCTGGTGACCATGTAATTAAAGACTGTACAGTAAAGTATATGCGCAAGGGGGCCACATTAAGGTGGCACAAGTAACCTTAATTCTGGCATTTTCCTAGCTTTGAGATAATTGTATCTCTATTTGGAGCCTTTCAGCCAAATTCCACTTTCATACAGCTGTAAATACAGGAGTAACTAGCAGAGTCAAATCTTCCACCTGAAATCATAACAGCCAAAGTGGAGCTTTCAACTCCCATTGACTTCAGTAGGCGTTTTGGGCTCCAAGCACAAGTAACTTTGTAATCTCACAAGTTCAGCCCTCAGTTTAGTGGGGGTCATGAGAGTAAAGATAGTCACGTGCTTAAATATTTACATGATTGGGGGTCTTAGTCTCAGATATCCAACACCCTGTTCAGGTTATTTTAATGTTAACATGTTCAAATGTAAGTTCCCCTTTGTTCAAAGCACAATTCACCAGGCACATCATTGAGAATTATGAAAGATATATTAATTCTTCTACATCAACTTTTCTACTTAGTATTTGTTGTCTTTATTTTCTCTTTGATAAGAATATTTGTGAAAGAAAAGGAGTTTTGCATAGAAGTCCCTTTGGTCCTATGTGTTCCTACCCTGAAGTGACAGCCTTAATCTTTGACACCACACAAACAGTCACTGTTTGTCTCAGGACTGTTACAGTTCCAGGTGGAGAATAAGTAGCCAGATGAAAACAGTGACCAAGACATTTCATTTCATTATATAAACACACTTACACATTTTGCATTTAGAAGATACATCATTTTTGTTCTGTGTTTGTACAGTGCCTAGCACAATGGGGGCCTGGTCCATGATGGGGGTTCCAAGGAGCTAACAATACAAGTGCTCAGTTTTGAAAACTCAGCCATGCTTTGTACACTCTTTGGAGTCTCTTCATCAAGTTATTCCTGTGACCGCTGTCATTCCCACCCCAGGCTCCATTGCACTTTTTGTTGCACTATGTGAAACTATCTGTGCCTGAATCTTTTTTAAACTTGTATGCACTGTAACTATTGGGGCTGCTCAGTAACGGAGTATACCAAACCTTTCAGATGCCAGTAGTGTGCCAGGTGTACTACAACTGGGAGGCAAGCACTGTAGGTGCTTCAGCAGATAGGCCTTGTAGGCAGTAGCCTTGGGAGTGTCTGAGTTTGGACCATGGCTCAGGGAAAGATTGTTTTACTATGGCTGGAAGGAAAGGGAAAGGTTGTAGATACCCTAAGTACAGAGGCATAAACAGTTGCAGTTCAAAGTGAACAAAAGAAGTATGTGTTTGGGTCCTTGGGGCAGTATAATTGAGAGTTAAGGCATGTCTGGCCGAGAGTCTGGGCTGCCCTCTCCAGTCCAGTCTCTATTCAAGCAAATAGGTGCTTACAGGTTCCCAGGTCAGGCTCAATTAGTGTCTCCCATAGGGGCCCCTCTGCATTGACTCCCTGCCCAGCCGCTGCTGCTGCTCCCCCATAAGTCCTGCACATACCCTCACCCAGCTGTAATGTCTGGCTCTCACTCTTTTCCACACATGGCTCTGCATGCAATTCCTGGGGAATTCTGCCTCCAGTTTCTCTGCATCTCCCGACTCACTGTGCAGCTGCTGCTTCCCAGAGTCCAGCCACTACCTGCTTCAGCATTTTTCTCCTTATGTGACCCAGGGAAAGGCAAGTGCAGTGGGGAGGGAGTTGATGGGAAACAGTGCTTGCTTAGCAGATCCATCACAGTGCTGTGGGCCACCTCTTTCAGGTCCTGTACAATAATAAATATGAAAGATTCCTGATTATCAGTCCTTCAACTTGAAAGCATCTCTAACAAGTCTTACAGACTATATCACCTTGAACTTCAGATGGTGTTCCAAGTCTCCAATACTTGAATATGAAGTAGAAACCTGAGACTTCCAGTGATGTCAATTCCACTTGCTCGCAAAGAAGTTGGTTCAGTGTATGACTCTTTTCAGATTAGCAGCTGTGTTAGTCTGTATCCGCAAAAAGGACAGGAGTACTTGTGTCACCTTAGAGACTAACAAATTTATTTGAGCATAAGCTTTCGTGGGCTACAGCCTACTTCATTGGATGCATGTAGTGGAAAATACAGTAGGAAGATATATATATACACACAGAGAACATGAAACAATGGGTGTTACTATACACACTGTAACGAGAGTGATCAGTTAAGGTGAGCTTTTATCAGCAGGAGAGAAAAAAA
>NW_020699705.1:0-3004 GCF_002925995.2 Terrapene triunguis | reverse complement strand
TTTTTTTCTCTCCTGCTGATAAAAGCTCACCTTAACTGATCACTCTCGTTACAGTGTGTATAGTAACACCCATTGTTTCATGTTCTCTGTGTGTATATATATATCTTCCTACTGTATTTTCCACTACATGCATCCAATGAAGTAGGCTGTAGCCCACGAAAGCTTATGCTCAAATAAATTTGTTAGTCTCTAAGGTGACACAAGTACTCCTGTCCTTTTTGCGGATACAGACTAACACAGCTGCTAATCTGAAAAGAGTCATACACTGAACCAACTTCTTTGCGAGCAAGTGGAATTGACATCACTGGAAGTCTCAGGTTTCTACTTCATATTCAAGTATTGGAGACTTGGAACACCATCTGAAGTTCAAGGTGATATAGTCTGTAAGACTTGTTAGAGATGCTTTCAAGTTGAAGGACTGATAATCAGGAATCTTTCATATTTATTATTGTACAGGACCTGAAAGAGGTGGCCCACAGCACTGTGATGGATCTGCTAAGCAAGCACTGTTTCCCATCAACTCCCTCCCCACTGCACTTGCCTTTCCCTGGGTCACATAAGGAGAAAAATGCTGAAGCAGGTAGTGGCTGGACTCTGGGAAGCAGCAGCTGCACAGTGAGTCGGGAGATGCAGAGAAACTGGAGGCAGAATTCCCCAGGAATTGCATGCAGAGCCATGTGTGGAAAAGAGTGAGAGCCAGACATTACAGCTGGGTGAGGGTATGTGCAGGACTTATGGGGGAGCAGCAGCAGCGGCTGGGCAGGGAGTCAATGCAGAGGGGCCCCTATGGGAGACACTAATTGAGCCTGACCTGGGAACCTGTAAGCACCTATTTGCTTGAATAGAGACTGGACTGGAGAGGGCAGCCCAGACTCTCGGCCAGACATGCCTTAACTCTCAATTATACTGCCCCAAGGACCCAAACACATACTTCTTTTGTTCACTTTGAACTGCAACTGTTTATGCCTCTGTACTTAGGGTATCTACAACCTTTCCCTTTCCTTCCAGCCATAGTAAAACAATCTTTCCCTGAGCCATGGTCCAAACTCAGACACTCCCAAGGCTACTGCCTACAAGGCCTATCTGCTGAAGCACCTACAGTGCTTGCCTCCCAGTTGTAGTACACCTGGCACACTACTGGCATCTGAAAGGTTTGGTATACTCCGTTACTGAGCAGCCCCAATAGTTACAGTGCATACAAGTTTAAAAAAGATTCAGGCACAGATAGTTTCACATAGTGCAACAAAAAGTGCAATGGAGCCTGGGGTGGGAATGACAGCGGTCACAGGAATAACTTGATGAAGAGACTCCAAAGAGTGTACAAAGCATGGCTGAGTTTTCAAAACTGAGCACTTGTATTGTTAGCTCCTTGGAACCCCCATCATGGACCAGGCCCCCATTGTGCTAGGCACTGTACAAACACAGAACAAAAATGATGTATCTTCTAAATGCAAAATGTGTAAGTGTGTTTATATAATGAAATGAAATGTCTTGGTCACTGTTTTCATCTGGCTACTTATTCTCCACCTGGAACTGTAACAGTCCTGAGACAAACAGTGACTGTTTGTGTGGTGTCAAAGATTAAGGCTGTCACTTCAGGGTAGGAACACATAGGACCAAAGGGACTTCTATGCAAAACTCCTTTTCTTTCACAAATATTCTTATCAAAGAGAAAATAAAGACAACAAATACTAAGTAGAAAAGTTGATGTAGAAGAATTAATATATCTTTCATAATTCTCAATGATGTGCCTGGTGAATTGTGCTTTGAACAAAGGGGAACTTACATTTGAACATGTTAACATTAAAATAACCTGAACAGGGTGTTGGATATCTGAGACTAAGACCCCCAATCATGTAAATATTTAAGCACGTGACTATCTTTACTCTCATGACCCCCACTAAACTGAGGGCTGAACTTGTGAGATTACAAAGTTACTTGTGCTTGGAGCCCAAAACGCCTACTGAAGTCAATGGGAGTTGAAAGCTCCACTTTGGCTGTTATGATTTCAGGTGGAAGATTTGACTCTGCTAGTTACTCCTGTATTTACAGCTGTATGAAAGTGGAATTTGGCTGAAAGGCTCCAAATAGAGATACAATTATCTCAAAGCTAGGAAAATGCCAGAATTAAGGTTACTTGTGCCACCTTAATGTGGCCCCCTTGCGCATATACTTTACTGTACAGTCTTTAATTACATGGTCACCAGGGATCCTAGATAGCCATTTGCCATGGAAAAATGTGGAATTTGTGTGTGTGGGTATTTTTTTTTTACAGAGAATCTTTAGTTTTTACATTTTGTGAAAAATAAAAACAGGGCTGTTTATTAATCGCAGTTAACTCACACGATTAACTCAAAAAAATTAATCGCGATTTAAAAAAAAATCGTGATTAATTGCACTGTTAAACAATAGAATACCAACTGAAATGTATTAAATATTTTGGATGTTTTTCTACATTTTCAAATATATCTATTTCAATTACAACACAGAATATAAAGTGTACCGTGCTCACTTTATATTATTTTTATTACAAATATTTACACTGTAAAAATGATAAAAGAAATAGTATTTTTCAATTCACCTCATACAAGTACTGTAGTGCAATTTCTTTGTCATGTAAGTTCAACTTACAAATGTAGGGTTTTTTTGTTTGTTACATAACTGCACTCAAAAACAAAACAATGTAAAAGTTTAGAGCCAACAGGTCCACTCAGGCATAAGAACATAAGAACAGCCATACTGGGTCAGACCAAAGGTCCATCCAGCCCAGTATCCTGTCTACCGACAGTGACCAATGACAGGTGTCCCAGAGGGAGTGAACCTAACAGGTAATGATCAAGTGATCTCTCTCCTGCCATCCATCTCCATCCTCTGACAAACAGAGGCTAGGGACCCCATTCCTTACCCATCCTGGCTAATAGCCATTAATGAACTTAACCTCCATGAATTTATCCAGTTCTCTTTTAAATGCTGTTATAGTCCTAGCCTTCACAACCTCCTCAGG
>NW_020699704.1:0-2230 GCF_002925995.2 Terrapene triunguis | reverse complement strand
AACTATACATACAATATGATGGGGGCTAATTGCTAATTCCTACAAGTAATCAGGAAAGAGATCTTGGAGTCATCGTGGATAGTTCTCTGAAGACGTCCACGCAGTGTGCAGTGGCAGTCAAAAAAGCAAATGGAATGTTAGGAATCATTTAAAAAGGGATAGAGAATAAGATGGAGAATATCTTATTGCCCTTATATAAATCGATGGTATGCCCACATCTTGAATACTGCGAACAGATGTGGTCTCCTCATCTCAAAAAAGATATACTGGCACTAGAAAAGGTTCAGAGAAGGGCAACTAAAATGATTAGGGGTTTGGAACGGGTCCCATATGAGGAGAGATTAAAGAGGCTAGGACTTTTCAGCTTGGAAAAGAGGAGACTAAGGGGGGGATATGATAGAGGTATATAAAATCATGAGTGGTGTGACGAAAGTGAATAAGGAAAAGTTATTTACTTGTTCCCATAATATAAGAACTAGGGGCCACCAAATGAAATTAATGGGCAGCAGGTTTAAAACAAATAAAAGGAAGTTTTTCTTCACACAGCGCACAGTCAGCCTGTGGAACTCCTTACCTGAGGAGGTTGTGAAGGCTAGGACTACAACAGGGTTTAAAAGAGAACTAGATAAATTCATGGAGATTAAGTCCATTAATGGCTATTAACCAGGATGGGTAAGGAATGGTGTCCCTAGCCTCTGTTTGTCAGAGGGTGGAGAAGGATGGCAGGAGAGAGATCACTTGATCATTACCTGTTAGGTTCACTCCCTCTGGGACACCTGTCATTGGTCACTGTCGGTAGACAGGATACTGGGCTGGATGGACCTTTGGTCTGACCCAGTATGGCCATTCTTATGTTCACTTTACTCTCACAGGTCACTAGGACCACCACTGAGACTTGGTGATTAGTGGAACAAAGAGCAACAGAAGGACCACGTGATATTATAAAGTTAACAAATCATAAGACATCCACGCACATACCCATATCAATGTTTACCGAATTTCTATGGAGGGTCATCAATGTCATCAACCATCTCAATCACAGGGACTGAAAAATAACACGTTTTATTCTGCTTGCAGGGAACGTTACTCAATGTTTGTGTGTTTTCTTAATTTCAGTTGTCTTACATAATTTTTATCTAGACTTTTGCATAATCATTTTAATATGCATACAGGATTTGCATTTAATTAGATTATTAATATCCTTATGCTAATGATACACAACTCTACATCTCCATTTCTGATTCCACGTGTGTAGTGGAATGAATGATTCAGTGTTGGAGATTGGGGGTGGATGGGAGTTATCTGGATTTAGCTTCAGCCAGCCAAGACTGAAATAACACTAGTAGTTGGAGCAAGCAATTGAAAGAACTTCTGCAGATTATTATAACTTCCCTGACTGAGGGAGGTAACCCACCGTTTGCAAAATAACTACACAATTAGGTGTATGTTAAGATCTCAGACTGCTGCTTCATAAGCAGTAGCCAGGAATTTGGTAGTTCAAGTTTTGGTATTGTTGCTTTAGCTCTCTTCCAATGAAATTTGGTGATTCATACAATTGCCCCCTTTTCACCATTTATAAGGCCTAACCCTGCAAACTTATGCACCTGTAACACCTGTTGAAGTCAGTGGCAGTTATGTGAACACAGAACTGAAGGGTTTAATACTTCAGTGGCTTGAAACTTCTGGACTGAAGAGTAGGTTTTCTGCTTTTTTCTCTCTCAGGGCATGGCAATGTCACTCAAAAACTTTGATGACCTAAGTGACTTATTGCAGCTGGTTGAAGCAGATTTTTGGTTTTGGTTCTCTTCATGAGTTTTTGGAGATAATTTTTAAAATTCCTTAACAAATTTCTGTAAATTGTTATCAACAATTTTGCCACTAAAAACAGGGATGAAAATAAGTGATTTTCACAGTGGAGATTATCTTGATGCAGAATAGGAGACACAATGATGAAAAGCATGGATATATGGAATTCTACCACCAAAAGTCTTCTTAGGAGCTGAAACAAGAGTCATACAAAAAGAACAGGAGTACTTGTGTCACCTTAGAGACTAACAAATTTATTTGAGCATAAGCTTTCGTGGGCTACAGCCTACTTCATTGGATGCATGTAGTGGAAAATACAGTAGGAAGATATATATATACACACAGAGAACATGAAACAATGTGTGTTACTATACACACTATAAGGAGAGTGATCAGTTAAGGTGAGCTTTTATCAGCAGGAGAG
>NW_020699703.1:0-2230 GCF_002925995.2 Terrapene triunguis | reverse complement strand
CTCTCCTGCTGATAAAAGCTCACCTTAACTGATCACTCTCCTTATAGTGTGTATAGTAACACACATTGTTTCATGTTCTCTGTGTGTATATATATATCTTCCTACTGTATTTTCCACTACATGCATCCAATGAAGTAGGCTGTAGCCCACGAAAGCTTATGCTCAAATAAATTTGTTAGTCTCTAAGGTGACACAAGTACTCCTGTTCTTTTTGTATGACTCTTGTTTCAGCTCCTAAGAAGACTTTTGGTGGTAGAATTCCATATATCCATGCTTTTCATCATTGTGTCTCCTATTCTGCATCAAGATAATCTCCACTGTGAAAATCACTTATTTTCATCCCTGTTTTTAGTGGCAAAATTGTTGATAACAATTTACAGAAATTTGTTAAGGAATTTTAAAAATTATCTCCAAAAACTCATGAAGAGAACCAAAACCAAAAATCTGCTTCAACCAGCTGCAATAAGTCACTTAGGTCATCAAAGTTTTTGAGTGACATTGCCATGCCCTGAGAGAGAAAAAAGCAGAAAACCTACTCTTCAGTCCAGAAGTTTCAAGCCACTGAAGTATTAAACCCTTCAGTTCTGTGTTCACATAACTGCCACTGACTTCAACAGGTGTTACAGGTGCATAAGTTTGCAGGGTTAGGCCTTATAAATGGTGAAAAGGGGGCAATTGTATGAATCACCAAATTTCATTGGAAGAGAGCTAAAGCAACAATACCAAAACTTGAACTACCAAATTCCTGGCTACTGCTTATGAAGCAGCAGTCTGAGATCTTAACATACACCTAATTGTGTAGTTATTTTGCAAACGGTGGGTTACCTCCCTCAGTCAGGGAAGTTATAATAATCTGCAGAAGTTCTTTCAATTGCTTGCTCCAACTACTAGTGTTATTTCAGTCTTGGCTGGCTGAAGCTAAATCCAGATAACTCCCATCCACCCCCAATCTCCAACACTGAATCATTCATTCCACTACACACGTGGAATCAGAAATGGAGATGTAGAGTTGTGTATCATTAGCATAAGGATATTAATAATCTAATTAAATGCAAATCCTGTATGCATATTAAAATGATTATGCAAAAGTCTAGATAAAAATTATGTAAGACAACTGAAATTAAGAAAACACACAAACATTGAGTAACGTTCCCTGCAAGCAGAATAAAACGTGTTATTTTTCAGTCCCTGTGATTGAGATGGTTGATGACATTGATGACCCTCCATAGAAATTCGGTAAACATTGATATGGGTATGTGCGTGGATGTCTTATGATTTGTTAACTTTATAATATCACGTGGTCCTTCTGTTGCTCTTTGTTCCACTAATCACCAAGTCTCAGTGGTGGTCCTAGTGACCTGTGAGAGTAAAGTGAACATAAGAATGGCCATACTGGGTCAGACCAAAGGTCCATCCAGCCCAGTATCCTGTCTACCGACAGTGACCAATGACAGGTGTCCCAGAGGGAGTGAACCTAACAGGTAATGATCAAGTGATCTCTCTCCTGCCATCCTTCTCCACCCTCTGACAAACAGAGGCTAGGGACACCATTCCTTACCCATCCTGGTTAATAGCCATTAATGGACTTAATCTCCATGAATTTATCTAGTTCTCTTTTAAACCCTGTTGTAGTCCTAGCCTTCACAACCTCCTCAGGTAAGGAGTTCCACAGGCTGACTGTGCGCTGTGTGAAGAAAAACTTCCTTTTATTTGTTTTAAACCTGCTGCCCATTAATTTCATTTGGTGGCCCCTAGTTCTTATATTATGGGAACAAGTAAATAACTTTTCCTTATTCACTTTCGTCACACCACTCATGATTTTATATACCTCTATCATATCCCCCCCTTAGTCTCCTCTTTTCCAAGCTGAAAAGTCCTAGCCTCTTTAATCTCTCCTCATATGGGACCCGTTCCAAACCCCTAATCATTTTAGTTGCCCTTCTCTGAACCTTTTCTAGTGCCAGTATATCTTTTTTGAGATGAGGAGACCACATCTGTTCGCAGTATTCAAGATGTGGGCATACCATCGATTTATATAAGGGCAATAAGATATTCTCCATCTTATTCTCTATCCCTTTTTAAATGATTCCTAACATTCCATTTGCTTTTTTGACTGCCACTGCACACTGCGTGGACGTCTTCAGAGAACTATCCACGATGACTCCAAGATCTCTTTCCTGATTACTTGTAGGAATTAGCAATTAGCCCCCATCATATTGTATGTATAGTT
>NW_020699702.1:0-1568 GCF_002925995.2 Terrapene triunguis | reverse complement strand
CTATAAGGAGAGTGATCAGTTAAGGTGAGCTTTTATCAGCAGGAGAGGAAAAAACTGTTTGTAGTGGTAATGAAAATGGCCCATTTCCAGCAATTGATATGAGGAACTGTAGGGGGGGGTGGAATAAACATGGGGAAATAGTTTTACTTTGTGTAATGGCCCATCCACTCCCAGTCTTTGTTCAAGCCTAATTTAATGGTGTCCAATTTGCAAATTAATTCCAATTCAGCAGTCTCTCGCTGGAGTCTGTTTTTGAAGGTTTTTTTGTTGTAATATTGCGACTTTTAGGTCTGTAATCGAGTGGCCAGGGAGATTGAAGTGTTCTCCAACTGGTTTTTGAATGTTATAATTCTTGACGTTTGATTTGTGTCTATTTATTCTTTTACGTAGAGACTGTCCGGTTTGGCCAATGTACATGGCAGAGGGGCATTGCTGGCACATGATGGCATATATCACATTGGTAGATGTGCAGGTGAATGAGCCTCTGATAGTGTGGCTGATGTGATTAGGTCCTATGATGGTATCCCCTGAATAGATATGTGGACAGAGTTGGCAACGGGCTTTGTTGCAAGGATAGGTTCCTGGGTTAGTGTTTTTGTTGTGTGGTGTGTGGTTGCTGGCGAGTATTTGCTTCAGGTTTGGGGGCTGTCTGTAAGCAAGGACTGGCCTGTCTCCCAAGATCTGTGAGAGTGATGGATCGTCCTTCAGGATAGGTTGTAGATCCTTGATGATGCGCTGGAGAGGTTTTAGTTGGGGGCTGAAGGTGATGGCTAGTGGCGTTCTGTTACTTTCTTTGTTGGGCCTGTCCTGTAGTAGGTGACTTCTGGGTACTCGTCTGGCTCTGTCAATCTGTTTTTTCACTTCAGCAGGTGGGTATTGTAGTTGTAAGAATGCTTGACAGAGATCTTGTATGTGTTTGTCTCTGAGGGGTTGGAGCAAATGCGATTGTATCGTAGAGCTTGGCTGTAGACAATGGATCGAGTGGTGTGGTCTGAATGAAAGCTGGAGGCATGTAGGTAAGTATAGCGGTCAGTAGGTTTCCGGCATAGGTCCTAATCACATCAGCCACACTATCAGAGGCTCGTTCACCTGCACATCTACCAATGTGATATATGCCATCATGTGCCAGCAATGCCCCTCTGCCATGTCCATTGGCCAAACCGGACAGTCTCTACGTAAAAGAAGAAATGGACACAAATCAGACATCAAGAATTAAAACATTCAAAAACCAGTTGGAGAACACTTCAATCTCCCTGGCCACTCGATTACAGACCTAAAAGTCACAATATTACAACAAAAAAACCTTCAAAAACAGACTCCAACGAGAGACTGCTGAATTGGAATTAATTTGCAAATTGGACACCATTAAATTAGGCTTGCAAAGACTGGTAGTGGATGGGCCATTACACAAAGAAAAACTATCTCCCCATTCTTATTCCCCCCCCCCGCCCCCCCGCACAGTTCCTCATATCTCCTTGTCAATTGCTGGAAATGGGCCATTTTCATTACCACTACAAACAGTTTTTTTCTCTCCTGCTGATAAAAGCTCACCTTAACTGATCACTCTC
>NW_020699701.1:0-1568 GCF_002925995.2 Terrapene triunguis | reverse complement strand
GAGAGTGATCAGTTAAGGTGAGCTTTTATCAGCAGGAGAGAAAAAAACTGTTTGTAGTGGTAATGAAAATGGCCCATTTCCAGCAATTGACAAGGAGATATGAGGAACTGTGCGGGGGGGCGGGGGGGGGGAATAAGAATGGGGAGATAGTTTTTCTTTGTGTAATGGCCCATCCACTACCAGTCTTTGCAAGCCTAATTTAATGGTGTCCAATTTGCAAATTAATTCCAATTCAGCAGTCTCTCGTTGGAGTCTGTTTTTGAAGGTTTTTTTGTTGTAATATTGTGACTTTTAGGTCTGTAATCGAGTGGCCAGGGAGATTGAAGTGTTCTCCAACTGGTTTTTGAATGTTTTAATTCTTGATGTCTGATTTGTGTCCATTTCTTCTTTTACGTAGAGACTGTCCGGTTTGGCCAATGGACATGGCAGAGGGGCATTGCTGGCACATGATGGCATATATCACATTGGTAGATGTGCAGGTGAACGAGCCTCTGATAGTGTGGCTGATGTGATTAGGACCTATGCCGGAAACCTACTGACCGCTATACTTACCTACATGCCTCCAGCTTTCATTCAGACCACACCACTCGATCCATTGTCTACAGCCAAGCTCTACGATACAATCGCATTTGCTCCAACCCCTCAGAGACAAACACATACAAGATCTCTGTCAAGCATTCTTACAACTACAATACCCACCTGCTGAAGTGAAAAAACAGATTGACAGAGCCAGACGAGTACCCAGAAGTCACCTACTACAGGACAGGCCCACCAAAGAAAGTAACAGAACGCCACTAGCCATCACCTTCAGCCCCCAACTAAAACCTCTCCAGCGCATCATCAAGGATCTACAACCTATCCTGAAGGACGATCCATCACTCTCACAGATCTTGGGAGACAGGCCAGTCCTTGCTTACAGACAGCCCCCAAACCTGAAGCAAATACTCGCCAGCAACCACACACCACACAACAAAAACACTAACCCAGGAACCTATCCTTGCAACAAAGCCCGTTGCCAACTCTGTCCACATATCTATTCAGGGGATACCATCATAGGACCTAATCACATCAGCCACACTATCAGAGGCTCATTCACCTGCACATCTACCAATGTGATATATGCCATCATGTGCCAGCAATGCCCCTCTGCCATGTACATTGGCCAAACCGGACAGTCTCTACGTAAAAGAATAAATAGACACAAATCAAACGTCAAGAATTATAACATTCAAAAACCAGTTGGAGAACACTTCAATCTCCCTGGCCACTCGATTACAGACCTAAAAGTCGCAATATTACAACAAAAAAACCTTCAAAAACAGACTCCAGCGAGAGACTGCTGAATTGGAATTAATTTGCAAATTGGACACCATTAAATTAGGCTTGAACAAAGACTGGGAGTGGATGGGCCATTACACAAAGTAAAACTATTTCCCCATGTTTATTCCACCCCCCCCTACAGTTCCTCATATCAATTGCTGGAAATGGGCCATTTTCATTACCACTACAAACAGTTTTTTCCTCTCCTGCTGATAAAAGCTCACCTTAACTGATCACTCTCCTTATAG
>NW_020699700.1:0-1701 GCF_002925995.2 Terrapene triunguis | reverse complement strand
AAATGTATTTGGAAATGTAAAAAATAACTAGTGAAATACATTCAAAAGCGGTGCGGTCGAGCAATGTGCTGGCCGCGGCTTCTCGCCGCCCCCATTGGCCCGGGATGGAGAACCGCGGCCAGTGGGGGCCGCGATCGGCCGAACCTGCCACGTCAGCAGGTAAATAAACTGGCCCGGCCCGCCAGGGTGTTACCCTGGTGAGCCGCGTGCCAAACGAACGTTGTCGACCCTTGATTTACACTATAAGTGCAAGCAAGTTGTGCAATTTGGGAACAGAAACAATACCATGCAACTTATGTAACCAATCATAACAAAGCAGGGCAGTTCACATTTTAAATAATTAAATCAAATGCTTGCAATAGAATGTTTGTGATTAATCCAGAGAATGAAAAGAAAAATTGTCAAATACATTTGAATAATACATACCTTCAAAAAAAATCATAAACCTCTTGCAGATAACCCATGAGCAGAAAAATAGGCTAAAACATTTGAATAAATTATTTGTGATACTATTCACTCAACCGTAGAACAGCAACAAGAGCTACCTCTTTTGGAGGAAATGTTTTCTCTTAACGATGTCACTTAATTCACATTTATTCATTGCTTAATAAGAAGATTCCCAGCTGCTCGGAAGATACATTTGGAATAAACCTGGATCCAAACACCCTCAAACTTTGGGAATGTTCAGATCCCAGTCCAAACTTTGCAGTCCGCATCTCTAGGATAAATGCTGAGGAGAGACTAGCTTGAATATCTAATAGCAGTTGTACTCAATATCAGCAGCTGTAATCAGTCAGAAGCCAGAACACCAGGTAATCTTCCCACAATATCATCATGGCTTTGTCATGTATATGAATGAGCTTTACTCATAAATATAAGCTGTCAGCACTAAAGTGGACCTTCCTTACCCATCTCTTCTCTCTTTCCCTTCCCAGATGCTAACCCTTCCCAATTTGCTTTCTCTCATTTTCATTGGAGCATGAAGGACTGTTTAATTTGCACTACCCCACTGTACTCCTACAAAGTAGTGATTCTTTGTGGAGGTGCTGAGAGCAAATTTAAATGAACAAACTTTGCAGCAGAGATGATTGAAAATTAAAAAATAACTGCTGGGGGGGGGGAATCAAAATTTCAAAGTTGCTTTTCTTTCAAAGAGTTCAGAACAGGACCATTTTTATTTTTTTTAAAGTTTTATCTAAATATTATTGAAATGATTATTGACTCTTTTTTTTTTTTTAATGGGGGGGGGGGGAGCTATTTTGCAGGGGTTTTGACCAAGTCTGGCTTGCTTTGTAGAAATGCATCATTCACTGCTATTATTTTCTGTTGTGTTCCCTGTTTAAGTAGAAGAGTGCAGAGAACCTGTGATTCTTTGGTTCTTTATGTAAAAATTACCTCTTCCTCTATACAAAAACCAATATTTTGTGATGCCTTTGCTTTTTCTTTTGGGATTTGAGACGATATAAATCCTGTTCTTCACTTCCTTCTTAGTCATAGTTCAGAGGAGTTGCTAGAAGTAATTTAGGAGGAGTAATTTAGCAGTATATTAGGAAATAGAATGGCTGTTTGCTGTCTCTTTACCATCAGACTGTTCTTGGTGGCATATATGACCAGCAACTACTGTTGCCAGCGTATCTTTTTTTTTTTTCCCCAGTCATAACAGTTAAGACCCTGATCTTGCAAGCACTTACACACATGATT
>NW_020699699.1:0-1045 GCF_002925995.2 Terrapene triunguis | reverse complement strand
CCCCCCCCGCCTGGCAGCCCCCGCCCGGCAGCCCCCGCCCGGCCCCAAGCAGGGACCCCAGTGGGGCTGGTCCCCTCCCCCCGGCACCCCCCGTGGGGCCCCAGGGCAGAGCCTGGCCGGGCCCGGGGGCGTTGGGCTCCTGCGGGGACAGTAGCTCCGAGCCCCCCGCGGGCGCGGCCCCAGGGAGCAGATCCCGGCGCTGCGAGATGCCGGGTCCCCCCCAGGAACACTGGGGCAGAGTCACCGCCCGGTCCCGGCCCCGCTCCCGGGTCTCGCTCCGGTACCTGGAGGCTGCAGCTCCGCAGCGGGGCGGGCAGGACCCAGGCCGGGCAGTTAATGAAGGTCTCTCTCCCGCCGCGATCTGCGCATGCCCACAGCTCCAACAGCACAAAACCCTTCTCCGGCTCCGGGAGAGGCTCTAACGGCCCCGCGCGAGACAGGTAGAGCCGCAGCGCCCCTCGCGCATTCGCAGCCCGGCTCCGGCTCCGCCTCCCCCGCCTGACGTCACTTCCGCTCCCGAGAGAGTCAGGAACTACATCTCCCAGCCTGCTCCGGGGGCGCTTCCGCCCTCTTCTTGTCAGGTAAAAGGGCGGGACCTGGGGTCAGCCTGATCCTCCCCCCGCCTCTCATTCCCTCCCTCGCAGATACTCCCCGGTCCCGCGCCCCTCCCCCCGGAGAGACTCCCCGGTCCCGACCCACGGCGCCTTCCCGCTTCTCAGGCGAACTCTCCTGTCCCCGCCTTCACCCCCCGGGTCCGACCGGCCCCTACTGCCCCACTCCCACGGGTCCGACCTGCCACCCCCGAACCCGCGCCCCTCCCCGCCACCGGTGACGACACGAAACACAACCCTCCATTTTGCAACTGGGTGCGGTTTCTGCCACGCAACGTGACAGTTTGTTAACTTGCTACCGCCTGTCCATGGGGTTGCGAATCAGGAGGGATGGGGTATGTGGTCAGAAACAATCCCGATCTGCTTCCTGTCCCTTTCATTGAATTTGTGAAAAGGGAGGTAGGGTTTGGGGGTACAGAGCATGCCCCTGAGCC
>NW_020699698.1:0-1255 GCF_002925995.2 Terrapene triunguis | reverse complement strand
GGGGGGGGTCACTCTAGATGTTGCTCGTTGCTCTCTAGAGAGAAGGGGGGCAGGGCTGGAGAGGATGGGGGGGTCCCCACGGGAGGGGGCAGCGATAAATCCGAGGGGATCTCAGCCCTCCCCCTTCTCTCCCTGCTCCTCGGGGGTCACCTGCTCTTCTCCTCCCCCAGCCATGTCCGGGCTGCTCAGACATTTTCCATCCGCCCCTTTCCCAGGTCTCCCCCCCCGCCTGGCAGCCCCCGCCCGGCAGCCCCCGCCCGGCCCCAAGCAGGGACCCCAGTGGGGCTGGTCCCCTCCCCCCGGCACCCCCCGTGGGGCCCCAGGGCAGAGCCTGGCCGGGCCCGGGGGCGTTGGGCTCCTGCGGGGACAGTAGCTCCGAGCCCCCCGCGGGCGCGGCCCCAGGGAGCAGATCCCGGCGCTGCGAGATGCCGGGTCCCCCCCAGGAACACTGGGGCAGAGTCACCGCCCGGTCCCGGCCCCGCTCCCGGGTCTCGCTCCGGTACCTGGAGGCTGCAGCTCCGCAGCGGGGCGGGCAGGACCCAGGCCGGGCAGTTAATGAAGGTCTCTCTCCCGCCGCGATCTGCGCATGCCCACAGCTCCAACAGCACAAAACCCTTCTCCGGCTCCGGGAGAGGCTCTAACGGCCCCGCGCGAGACAGGTAGAGCCGCAGCGCCCCTCGCGCATTCGCAGCCCGGCTCCGGCTCCGCCTCCCCCGCCTGACGTCACTTCCGCTCCCGAGAGAGTCAGGAACTACATCTCCCAGCCTGCTCCGGGGGCGCTTCCGCCCTCTTCTTGTCAGGTAAAAGGGCGGGACCTGGGGTCAGCCTGATCCTCCCCCCGCCTCTCATTCCCTCCCTCGCAGATACTCCCCGGTCCCGCGCCCCTCCCCCCGGAGAGACTCCCCGGTCCCGACCCACGGCGCCTTCCCGCTTCTCAGGCGAACTCTCCTGTCCCCGCCTTCACCCCCCGGGTCCGACCGGCCCCTACTGCCCCACTCCCACGGGTCCGACCTGCCACCCCCGAACCCGCGCCCCTCCCCGCCACCGGTGACGACACGAAACACAACCCTCCATTTTGCAACTGGGTGCGGTTTCTGCCACGCAACGTGACAGTTTGTGAAACAGTTTGTTAACTTGCTACCACCTGTCCATGGGGTTGCGAATCAGGAGGGATGGGGTATGTGGTCAGAAACAATCCCGATCTGCTTCCTGTCCCTTTCATTGAATTTGTGAAAAGGGAGGTAGGGTTTGGGGG
>NW_020699697.1:0-1725 GCF_002925995.2 Terrapene triunguis | reverse complement strand
ATGATGCACACCTTATATGTATTAGTTGATTTTCTACGCGGATCTTATGATTAAAATAAATAAATGTTCTATTATCATTATTATTCTTGTTATTTTCGTATTTTTCTTTTTTTTTACAAAGTAACTACTATGAAATTATATGGAGGGGGGAAGGCGCAATTTTATATTCTTGCCTTGGGCGCAAAAAGAGCTAGTTACGGCTCTGCCTTGATGAAATCAATGGGACTACTTGTGTGAATAGGATATGGCTCCAAACAGCAGCGGCTCCAGGCACCAGCACTCCAAGCGCGTGCCTGGGGCGGCAAGCCGCGGGGGGCACCCTGCCGGTCCCTGCGAGGGCGGCAGTCAGGCAGCCTTTGGCGGCTTGCCTGCGGGAGGTCCGCCGGTCCTGCGGATTTGGCGGCAATTCGGCGGCGGGTACGCCGAAGCCGCGGGACCGGCGAACCTCCCGCAGGCATGCCGCGGAATCCGCGGGACCGGGGACCGCCCGCAGGCATGCCGCCAAAGGCAGCCTGCCTGCCGTGCTTGGGGCGGCAAAAAACATAGAGCCGCCCCTGGCTCCAAAGTACTAATGTACACTTCTATAGCCCCTTTCACCCTAGATGTCACAGCACTTTACAAACATGAATTCAATCTAGCCTCCTGACATACCTAATTTAGGCAGATAAGGAAGGAAGTCACCCTCTGATAAAATGTAGCCCCCTCTGGGTAGCACTGCAATGACTAGAAGAGAGAAAATGAAGAAGAATGCCATGTCTGAATGACATTGTAGGAGGAATTTGTTTTGGTAGAACCTAATGATGTTTATTTGCATTTGTCTAGGACACCCTACTCTTGAGAATATTGCTATTGAATTCTATATGACCCCATTGGGATAAGTCCTGAGCTTTACATCTCATCTGAAAACATAGAATCATAGAACCATTATGGCGTCACTTTAGTATTGGTTCAGTACTGGCTCAGAGGGAGAAGTAGCCTTTATTTCAGTCACTCACACCACTCCCTTCAGCACAGCAACTCCTAGCACCACACTGGGGCTTAGGGGTCAGTAGGGAAAAGAGCCCCTTTTACTGAATCACTGCAGCAACTCAGTTTTTCTGACCTCGCCTGACTTTGGTGTGATTTGTGATTTTAAGTTATGGGAAGTCAGATCGCATGGTTCTGAATATATACTGATCACATACAGGGATCAGAACGAAATCCAAGCCCAGACCCCACCCTGACGTGTGGCACTGCACAAAGGGCCATAGATATATGGTGTGGGTGGAAATTTATTTTCCTCTCAAGCATTAAATATTGAATATTGGCAGAGATAAGGTAGAAGACTAGGCAGATCCTAGTAAAGGAAATAAACTCCAAGAAGAATTATTTAAATCTTTTAGGAAACCTCTGTCTGTAGAGTCATGATACATAGAAAGCCAGCGTCTATATCTCCTGTGCCCTTATAGGTTGGATTTTTTCCTGCCCTGCATTCTTTTCTCTGTCTTCTGCATTATTTTACATTCAGTGATACCTGAGAACTGGCCATTGTAAGGGTGTGGGAAGAGGGTCAGGTGGGGGACTCTAGGCCAAGGATCTGAGATGGACTGCAGTATTGAGGAGCCGGAGTGGAGAGGAACAATTTAAGCTCTTGTTTGATTTTGGAAGCTCTCCCAACCTTCCCAGACAACCTACCTCTCAGCTGCTGCTCTTGATTTGATCTCTGGACGTGAGCTCCCAAGCAAT
>NW_020699696.1:0-1298 GCF_002925995.2 Terrapene triunguis | reverse complement strand
TTTGTTTGAGCTATGTTTAACCCCTTTTGTGACTGCTGATTTGAAGACCGGGGACCTTCTGCAGGCATGCCGCCAAAGGCAGCCTGCCTGCCGTGCTTGGGGCGGCAAAAAACATAGAACCGCCCCTGGCTCCAAAGTACTAATGTACACTTCTATAGCCCCTTTCACCCTAGATGTCACAGCACTTTACAAACATGAATTCAATCTAGCCTCTTGACATCCCTAATTTAGGCAGATAAGGAAGGAAGTCACCCTCTGATAAAATGTAGCCCCCTCTGGGTAGCACTGCAATGACTAGAAGAGAGAAAATGAAGAAGAATGCTATGTCTGAATGACATTGTAGGAGGAATTTGTTTTGGTAGAACCTAATGATGTTTATTTGCATGTGTCTAGGACACCCTACTCTTGAGAATATTGCTATTGAATTCTATATGACCATATTGGGATAAGTCCTGAGCTTTACATCTCATCTGAAAACATAGAATCATAGAATCATTATGGCATCACTTTAGTATTGGTTCAGTACTGGCTCAGAGGGAGGAGTAGCCTTTATTTCAGTCACTCACACCACTCCCTTCAGCACAGCAACTCCTAGCACCACACTGGGGCTTAGGGGTCAGTAGGGAAAAGAGCCCCTTTTACTGAATCACTGCAGCAACTCAGTTTTTCTGACCTCGCCTGACTTTGGTGTGATTTGTGATTTTAAGTTATGGGAAGTCAGATCTCATGGTTCTGAATATATACTGATCACATACAGGGATCAGAACGAAATCCAAGCCCAGACCCCACCCTGACATGTGTGGCACTGCACAAAGGGCCATAGATATATGGTGTGGGTGGAAATTTATTTTCCTCTCAAGCATTAAATATTGAATATTGGCAGAGATAAGGTAGAAGACTAGGCAGATCCTAGTAAAGGAAATAAACTCCAAGAAGAATTATTTAAATCTTTTAGGAAACCTCTGTCTGTAGAGTCATGATACATAGAAAGCCAGCGTCTATATCTCCTGTGCCCTTATAGGTTGGATTTTTTCCTGCCCTGCATTCTTTTCTCTATCTTCTGCATTATTTTACATTCAGTGATACCTGAGAACTGGCCATTGTAAGGGTGTGGGAAGAGAGTCAGGTGGGGGACTCTAGGCCAAGGATCTGGGATGGACTGCAGTATTGAGGAGCCGGAGTGGAGAGGAACAATTTAAGCTCTTGTTTGATTTTGGAAGCCCTCCCAACCTCCCCAGACAACCTACCTCCCAGCTGCTGCTCTTGATTTGATCTCTGGACGTGAGCTCCCAAGCAAT
>NW_020699695.1:0-4304 GCF_002925995.2 Terrapene triunguis | reverse complement strand
GCAGAGCCTCCTGGACATGCCAAAGCCAAACCAGGACCAGCTGAGGAGGAGGCGATTGCAGCGCGGCGACGATAGTGATGAGGAAATTGACATGGACCTCTCACAAGGCACAGGCCCCAGCAATGTGGAAATCTTGGTGTTACTGGGGCAGGTTCATGCCGTGGACCGCCGATTCTGGGCCCGGGAAACAAGCACAGAGTGGTGGGACCGCATCGTGTTGCAGGTCTGGGACGATGCCCAGTGGCTGCGAAACTTTCGCATGCGTAAGGGCACTTTCATGGAACTTTGTGACTTGCTTTCCCCTGCCCTGAAGCGCCAGAATACCAGGATGAGAGCAGCCCTCACAGTGGAGAAGCGAGTGGCGATAGCCCTGTGGAAGCTTGCAACGCCAGACAGCTACCGGTCAGTCGGGAATCAATTTGGAGTGGGCAAATCTACTGTGGGGGCTGCTGTGATCCAAGTTGCCAGGGCAATGAGAGACCTGGTGATATCAAGGGTAGTGACTCTGGGAAACGTGCAGACCATAGTGGATGGCTTTGCTGCAATGGGATTCCCAAACTGTGGTGGGGCCATAGACGGAACCCATATCCCTATCTTGGCACCGGCGCACCAAGCCACCGACTACATAAACCGCAAGGGGTACTTTTCAATGCTGCTGCAAGCCCTGGTGGATCACAAGGGACGTTTCACCGACATCAACGTGGGCTGGCCGGGAAGAGTACATGATGCTCGCGTCTTCAGGCAGTCTCTTCTGTTTCGAAAGCTGGAGGAAGGGACTTTCTTCCCAGACCAGAAAATAACAGTTGGGGATGTTGAAATGCCTATCGTGATCCTTGGGGACCCAGCCTACCCCTTAATGCCATGGCTCATGAAGCCGTACACAGGCAGCCTGGACAGTAGTCAGGACCTGTTCAACTACAGGCTGAGCAAGTGCCGAATGGTGGTGGAATGTGCATTTGGCCGTTTAAAAGCGCGCTGGCGCAGCTTACTGACTCGCTCAGACCTTAGCGAAAAGAATCTCCCCATTGTTATTGCTGCTTGCTGTGCGCTCCACAATATATGTGAAAGTAAGGGGGAGACATTTATGGCGGGGTGGGAGGTTGAGGCAAATCGCCTGGCCGCTGATTACGCGCAGCCAGACACCAGGGCGGTTAGAGGAGCACAGCAGGGCGCGGTGCGCATCAGAGAAGCGTTGAAAACCAGTTTTGTGACTGGCCAGGCTACGGAGTGAAACTTCTGTTTGTTGCTCCTTGATGAACCCTCTGCCCCTCCCCCACCACCCTGTTAACTCTACTTCCCTGCAAACCAACCACCCCACCCTCCCCTACTACCCTCCCCCCTTCGAGCACCACTTGCAGAGGCAATAAGTCATTGTTGCTTCACATTCATGCATTCTTTATTAATTCAGCACACAACTAGGGGGATAATTGGAAAGGTAGCCCGGGATGGGTGGGGGAGGAGGGAAGGAAAAGGACACTGGGGGAGGAGGGAAGGAAAAGGACACACTCCAATTTAAAACTTTAAAACTTATTGCTATGGAAATCATCTAGGGTGGAGTGAGTGGGTGGCCGAAGGCCCCCCCACCGTGTTCTTGGGCGTCTGGGTGAGGAGGCAATGGGACTTGGGGAGGAGGGCTGCTGGTTACAGAGGGGCTGTAGCGGCGTTCTCTGCTCCTGCTGCCTTTCCTGCAGCTCAACCATACGCAGGAGCATATCACTTTGATGCTCCAGCAGCCGGAGCATCGACTCTTGCTTTCTGATTACAAGTTGACGCCACCTCTCCTCTTCAGCCCGCGTTTCAGCACGCAACTTCTCCTCTTCAGCACGCCACCTCTCCTCTCGCTCATATTGGGCTTTTTTAAAATCAGTCATTGACTGCCTCCACGCATTCAGCTGTGCTCTGTCAGCGTGGGAGGCAGTCTGAAGTTCAGTAAACATTTCGTCACGCGTCCTTCGCTTCCTTCTTCGAATATTCACTAGCCTCTGCGAAGGAGTAAGATTTGCAGCTGGTGGAGAAGGGAGAGGTTGTTAAAAAAGATACATTTTAGAGAACAATGGGTAGACTCTTTCACGTTAGATTTTGCTGTTCACAACATCACACAGCACATGTGCTTTCGTTACAAGGTCGCATTTTTCCTCTTATATTGAGAGTCTCCTGGTTTGGTGTGAGAGATCACTCACGCAGTGCCAGGACACAGATTTCAGCTTGCAGGCAGCCATGGTAAGACATATAGTCTTTGGGCTTTTTTAACCTTCTTAACATGTGGGGATGGTTTCAAACAGTTCTGCCCTCATTTCCCATACCAAGCACCCGTGCCATTTAAAATGGGTTTGCAACGTAAAAGGAGGGGATGCGATTTCAGGTTTAACATGCAGCACAAACCCAACTAACTCCCCTCCCCCACACACCCAATTCTCTGGGATGGTCACTTCACCCCTCCCCCCCACCGCGTGGTTAACAGCGGGGAATATTTCTGTTCAGCAGACCAGGAAGGGGCACCTCTGAATGTCCCCTTAATAAAATTGCCCCATTTTAACCAGGTGACCGTGAATGATATCACTCTCCTGAGGATAACAAAGAGAGATAAGGAATGGATGTTGTCTGCATGCCAGCAAACACCGGGACCATACGCTGCCATGCTTTGTTATGCAATGATTCCAGACTACGTGCTACTGGCCTGGCGTGGTAAAGTGTCCTACCATGGCGGACGGGATAAGGCAGCCCTCCCCAGAAACCTTTTGCAAAGGCTTTGGGATTACATGAAGGAGAGCTTTCTGGAGATGTCCCTGGAGGATTTCCGCTCCATCCCCATACACGTTAACAGACTTTTCCAGTAGCTGTACTGGCCGCGATTGCCAGGGCAAATTAATCATTAATCATTAAACACGCTTGCTTTTAAACCATGTGTAATATTTACAAAGGTACACTCACCAGAGGTCCCCTGTGTGCCCTCAGGGTCTTGGGTCAGTTCGGGGGTTACTGTTTCCAGGTCCAGGGTGACAAACATATCCTGGCTGTTGGGGTAACTGGTTTCTCCGCTTCCTTGCTGCTGTGAGCTATCTATGTGCTCTCCATCCTCATCTTCCTCGTCCGCCGAACCCGCTTCCCCGTTTGCAGAGAGGGACTCATAGAACACGCTTGGGCTAGTGGTGGCTGCACGCCCTAGAATGGCATGCAGCTCCGCGTAGTAGCGGCATGTTTGCGGCTCTGCCCCGGACCTTCCGTTTGCGTCTCTGACTTTGTGGTAGGCTTGCCTTAGCTCCTTAATTTTCACGCGGCACTGCCGCGCGTCCCTGTTATGGCCTCTGTCCTTCATGGCCTTGGAGATCTTTTCTAATGTTTTGCCGTTTCTTTTACTGTTTCGGAGTTCGGCGAGCACTGCTTCATCTCCCCAGATGGCGATCAGATCCTGTACCTCCCGTTCGGTCCAGGCTGGAGCTCTTCTGCGATCCTGGGACTGGGACTGGGACTCCATCATGGTTACCTGTGCTGATGGGCTCTGCATGGTCACCTGTGCTCTCCACGCTGAGCAAACAGGAAATGAAATTCAAACGTTCGCGGGGCTTTTCCTGTCTACCTGGCCAGTGCATCTGAGATGAGAGTGCTGTCCAGAGCGGTCACAATGAAGCACTGTGGGATAGCTCCCGGAGGCCAGTAATGTCGAATTCCGTCCACACTAACCCAATTCCGACCCCCTAAGGCCGATTTTATCGCTAATCCCCTTGTCGAGGTGGTGTTAGGAAACCGGTTTAAAGGGCCCTTTAAGTCGACAGAAAGGGCTTCGTAGTGTAAACGTGTCCAGGCTTAAGTCGATTTAACGCGGCTAAAGTCGACCTAAACTCGTAGTGTAGACCAGGCCTTAGATAATTCGAATTTGGGAAACAGGTTGTATAAATTCGATTGTGCGCGGCCACACTAAGCACCTTAATTCGGTTTTAAACCACATTAATTCGGTGGTGTGCGGCCACACTACCCCATTAACTTAAACACAGTAATTCGGTGGTGTGCGTCCACACTAACCCTAATTCGAATTAACAAAATCGATTTAGGCTCTACTCCGTTCGTCGAGGTGGAGTACAGAAATCGATTTAAAGGGCCCTTTAATTCGAATTAACTGGCTCTGTAGTGTGGACGGGTGAAGGGTTAATTCGGATTAAGGCAGCTAAATCCGAATTAAAGTCCTAGTGTAGACCACTACACTGAGAGTTACAATTCCAAATCAGAGTTACTCTGGATGTTAGACTGCATCATTGAGACTGGGTCTGGGTCTTTTGTCTGTAAAATGACAGGCCTATTTATGGATC
>NW_020699694.1:0-6059 GCF_002925995.2 Terrapene triunguis | reverse complement strand
CCCTACATTTGAACCCTAAAGTTCAAAGTGGGGATCCAGCCTTGACATGGTGGCATAGCGGTGGAGATCGTTTTAACCCAAAAGCCAGTAAGAGATTTTTTTTTCCTTCTAGCTGCTTGGAGAGCAGAGCTGAAGGTAGATGCATATCTTATCTCTCCTTGCCTGAAGGCAGAGGTGTTAAGTTTTTTTTTAACAAGGAGCTTTGTTAAGAGAAGGGTTCAATCAGTGAGCAAACTTTGAACTGGTAAAGGCAATTTACAAGTTGAATTGTTTTTTTTTTCTTTTTACATCCTCGGGAGTAGCTTGTTAGAAAGTCTCTGTTAACTCAGCAGCAGCCACAGCTAAGTACATCCCAGTTTCAGTCAACTGCAGAGGGGGTGACCCAGCACAGGAAAACCAGGAAAATGACTACCAAAGAAGAAAAAGCTAAAGAGGAGGCCCACAAGAGAGCTATGGAGCTGAAAGAAAAAGAGATAGAGCTGAGAGACAGAGAAGAGAAAGCCAAAGAGGGGGCCCACAAGAGAGAGATGGAGCTGAGAGACAGAGAAGAGAAAGCCAAAGAGGAGGCCCACAAGAGAGAAATGGAGCTGGAAAAAGCCAAACAGGAGGCCCATGAAAGAGAAGAAAAAGCCAAACAGGAGGCCCATGAAAGAGAAGAAAAAGCCAAACAGGAGGCCCATAAAAGAGAGATGGAGCTGAAAGAAAAAGAGATGGAACTGGAAGCAGCAAGGACTAGGCAGGATGCATCAGACCATCCTAACAACTCCTCTCCAGGTACCACTTCCCATCCCAGGAAATTCCCCACCTACAAGGCAGGCGATGATACTGAGGCCTTCTTAGAAAATTTTGAAAGGGCCTGCCTTGGATACAGCATCCCTCCACCCCAGTACATGGTAGAGCTGAGACCGCAGCTCAGTGGACCCTTAGCAGAGGTGGCGGCTGAAATGCCTAAGGAACACATGAACAGTTATGAACTTTTTAAAAACAAGGCCAGAATCAGAATGGGGCTAACACCTGAGCATGCCCGTCGGCGGTTCAGAGCCCTAAGGTGGAAACCAGATGTGTCATTTACCCGGCATGCCTACCACATTGACAAAAATTGTGATGCCTGGGTATCAGGAGCAAATGTTAAATCTCTGGAAGATCTGCTTTCCCTAGTAAAAATGGAGCAGTTTTTAGAGGGTGTTCCTGAGGAAATAGAAAGGTACATCCTAGATGGGAAGCCCAAAACTGTAACCGAGGCGGGGGAGATTGGAGCCAAATGGGTGGAGGTGACAGAAAAGAAAAAAGCTAGTAGCAGTTGGAGCGAATATCAGAAGGGGCAAGCCGAAACAAAACCTTACCACCGGGGACAACCCAAGGCCCCACCCACATCCCAAGGGAAACCCCAGACGCCTTCTCACCCCACCACACCAGTCTCCATCAACCAACATCGCCCCGGTGATACCTTAGCAGGGCGATGTTTTAAATGTAATGAACTGGGGCATATAAAGGCTCACTGCCCCAAGAACCCTAACCGATTACAGTTCATTACACCCCAATCACACCAAAGATCCCCAGACCCAGATGCCTCTCTCATACCCTCGGAGCGAAGGGAAACCTTGAGAGTGGGCGGAAAGAAGGTTATCGCTTGGAGGGACACTGGGGCACAAGTGTCAACTATCCACCAATCCCTAGTGGACCCCAAACTCATCAACCCGGAGGCTACAGTGACAATTCAACCCTTCGTGTCACAGTCTGTAACCTTGCCTACAGCCCAGTTGCATGTCCAGTACAAGGGCTGGGCAGGAATGTGGACTTTTGCAGTCTATGACAATTATCCCATCCCCATGCTGCTGGGGGAAGACTTGGCCAACCATGTGAAGCTAGCCAAGAGGGTGGGAATAGTCACCCGCAGCCAGGCTAAGCAAGCTTCCACCCCCATCCCTGTTCCTGAGCCGTCCACCAGGGCCCCGTCTGTGTTACCGGAGACCCAAACACAGGTGGTGGAACCGGATCCCCTGCCAACGACTGCAACAGCCGTAGTGGATCCAATCCCAGAGACCCAGCCAAAGCCAGTCCCGGAACCGGAACTGGCAACGCAACCAGCACCAGAACCATTGCCGGCACTGAGTCCAGCGCTTGCAAACCCGTCTACAACTCCAATGCCAGAGGGCACCAGCGAGCCTGAACTGGCGGAAGCAGCAGATAACCCTACCCAAGAGGCTCAGCCAGAGCCTGAGATACCACATAGTGCACCAGCGGACAGCGGTTCACAGTCAATGGAAACAGTCCCAGCACCTGCATCGCTTCCAGAGGGACCAAGCCCCAGTCCACAGTCCAAGGAGGAACTGATGTCTCCAGCATCAAGGGAACAGTTCCAGGCCGAGCAGGAAGCAGATGACAGCCTTCAGAAAGCTTGGGCGGCGGCACGGAGCACCCCACCGCCTCTCAGCTCTTCTAACCGATCCCGGTTTGTTGTAGAACAAGGACTTTTATACAAGGAAACTCTTTCTGGTGGGCACCAGGAAGACTGGCATCCTCAAAGACAGTTGGTGGTTCCCACTAAGTATCGGGTAAAGCTCTTGAGCTTAGCCCATGATCATCCCAGTGGCCATTCTGGGGTGAACAGAACCAAAGACCGGTTGGGGAAGTCCTTCCACTGGGAGGGAATGGGCAAGGACGTTGCTAATTATGTCCGGTCTTGTGAGGTGTGCCAACGAGTGGGAAAGCCCCAAGACCAGGTTAAAGCCCCTCTCCAGCCACTACCCATAATTGAGGTCCCATTTCAGCGAGTAGCTGTGGATATTCTGGGTCCTTTCCCAAAGAAGACACCCAGAGGAAAGCAGTACGTACTGACTTTCATGGATTTTGCTACCCGATGGCCGGAAGCTGTACCCTTAAGCAACACCAAGACTAAAAGTGTGTGCCAGGCATTAGCAGACATTTTTGCCAGGGTAGGTTGGCCCTCCGACATCCTTACAGATTCGGGAACTAATTTCCTGGCAGGGAACATGAAAAACCTGTGGGAAGCTCATGGGGTGAATCACTTGGTTGCCACCCCTCATCACCATCAAACCAATGGTCTGGTGGAGAGGTTTAATGGAACTTTGGGGGCCATGATACGTAAATTCATAAATGAACACTCCAATGATTGGGACCTAGTGTTGCAGCAGTTGCTTTTTGCCTACAGGGCTGTACCACATCCCAGTTTAGGGTTTTCACCATTTGAACTTGTGTATGGCCGCGAGGTTAAGGGGCCATTACAGTTGGTGAAGCAGCAATGGGAGGGGTTTACGCCTTCTCCAGGAACTAACATTCTAGACTTTGTAAGCAACCTACAAAACACCCTCCGACACTCTTTAGCCCTTGCTAAAGAAAACCTAAAGAATGCTCAGGAAGAGCAAAAGGCCTGGTATGATAAACATTCCAGAGAACGGTCCTTCAAAGTAGGAGACCAAGTCATGGTCTTAAAGGCGCTCCAGGCCCATAAAATGGAAGCGTCGTGGGAAGGACCATTCACGGTCCAGGAGCGCCTAGGAGCTGTTAACTATCTCATAGCCTCCCCCACCTCCAACATAAAGCCTAAGGTATACCATGTTAATTCTCTTAAGCCCTTTTATTCCAGAGAATTAAACGTTTGCCAGTTTACAGCCCAGGAAACAGATGACGCGGAGTGGCCTGCAGGTGTCTACTACGAAGGAACAAGGAATGGTGGCGTGGAAGAGGTGAACCTCTCCACGACCCTGGGACGTCTGCAGCGACAGCAGATCAAGGAGCTGTGCACAAGCTTTGCACCGATTTTTCTCAGCCACTCCAGGACGGACCGAACGGGCATACCACTCCATTGACACAGGTAATGCTCACCCAATTAGAACCCCACCCTACCGGGAGTCACCTCATGCCCAAGCGGCTATACAAAGGGAGATCCAGGACATGCTACAGATGGGTATAATCCGCCCCTCTAACAGTGCATGGGCATCTCCAGTGGTTCTAGTTCCCAAACCAGATGGGGAAATACGCTTTTGCGTGGACTACCGTAAGCTAAATGCTGTAACTCGTCCTGACAACTATCCAATGCCACGCACAGATGAGCTATTGGAAAAATTGGGACATGCCCAATTCATCTCTACTTTAGACTTAACCAAAGGGTACTGGCAAGTACCACTAGATGAACCCGCTAAGGAAAGGTCAGCCTTCGTCACCCAGGCAGGGGTGTACGAATTCAATGTACTCCCTTTCGGGTTGCGAAATGCACCCGCCACCTTCCAAAGACTTGTAGATGGTCTCTTAGCGGGATTGGGAGAATCTGCAGTTGCCTACCTCGATGATGTGGCCATTTTTTCTGATTCATGGACAGAACACCTGGAGCACCTGGGAAAAGTCTTCGAGCGCATCCGACAGGCAGGACTAACTGTTAAGGCTAAAAAGTGTCAAATAGGCCAAAACAGAGTGACGTACCTGGGGCACCAGGTGGGTCAAGGAACTATAAATCCCCTACAGGCCAAAGTGGATGCTATCCAAAAGTGGCCGGTTCCAAAGTCAAAGAAACAGGTCCAATCCTTCTTAGGCTTGGCCGGATATTATAGGCGATTTGTACCACACTACAGCCAAATCGCCGCCCCGCTGACAGACCTAACCAGAAAGAAACAGCCAAATGCAGTTCAGTGGACTGATGAGTGTCAAAAGGCCTTTAACCAGCTTAAGGCAACACTCATGTCTGACCCTGTGCTAAGGGCCCCAGACTTTGACAAACTGTTCCTAGTAACCACAGATGCTTCCGAGAGAGGCGTGGGAGCAGTTTTAATGCAGGAAGGACCGGATCAAGAATTCCATCCTGTCGTGTTTCTCAGCAAAAAACTGTCTGAGAGGGAAAGCCACTGGTCAATCAGCGAAAAAGAATGCTACGCCATTGTGTACGCGCTGGAAAAGCTACGCCCATATGTTTGGGGACGGCGTTTCCAACTACAAACAGACCATGCTGCGCTACAGTGGCTTCATACCGCCAAGGGAAATAACAAAAAACTTCTTCGATGGAGTTTAGCTCTCCAAGATTTTGATTTTGAAATACAACACATTTCGGGAGCTTCTAACAAAGTGGCTGATGCACTCTCCCGGGAAAGTTTCCCAGAGTTAACTGGTTAACAATTGTTCTTGGAATGAAACATTGTTAGTTTTTATATAATCAGTAGTATGTCTTATTAACTCTGTTTTCTCCTAAAACTCCAGGAAGAAATCACAGCCAGTGTGGAACCGAACGTCCAACACTATCTGTGATTTGGGGGGCGTGTCATAACTATGAAGGGAAGGGTAACAGCTCTCTGTGTACAGAGACTCCAAATCCTTTTACTTGTAAAGGGTTAAGAGGCTCGGGTAACCTGGCTGACGCCTGACCCGAAGGACCAATAAGGAGACAAGATACTTTCAAATCTTGGGGGGGGAAAGGTTTGTGTGTGTGCTCTTTGTTTTAGGGGTGGTTCGCTCTGGGGACTGAGAGGGACCAGACATCAATCCAGGTTCTCCCCATCTTTCTAAACAAGTCTCTCCTATTTCAAACTAGTAAGTAAAAAGACAGCAAGGCGTCTTAGATTTACTTTGTTTTCTCAACTTGTAAATGTACCTTTTTACCAGAGTGTGTATCTTTGTTTGCTGTACTTTGAACCTAAGACAGAGGGGGGTCCTCTGAGCTCTTTAAGTTTGATTACCCTGTAAAGTATTTTCCATACTGATTTTACAGAGATGATTTTTACCTTTTTCTTTAATTAAAAGCCTTCTTTTTTAAGAACCAGATTGATTTCTCCTTGTTTTAAGATCCAAGGGGGTTTGGATCTGTATTCACCAGGAGTTGGTGAAAGGAGGGTGGAAGGAAGGAGGGGGGATGGTTAACTTCTCCTTGTTTTAAGATCCAAGGGGGTTTGGATCTGTGTTCACCAGGGAATTGGTGAAAGGTTTCTCAAGGCTTCCCAGGGAGGGAATTCTTGTGATGGTGGCAGCGGACCAAAGCTAAGCTGGTAGATAAGCTTAGAAGTTTTTATGCAGGCCCCTACATTTGAACCCTAAAGTTCAAAGTGGGGATCCAG
>NW_020699693.1:0-1437 GCF_002925995.2 Terrapene triunguis | reverse complement strand
CTTTTGGTGCGTGTTGACAGTTAAGCCCAGATTTTTAGGCATTTCTCCACGCGGCATTACAAGAGCTAAGGGATTTAGGTACACTGCCTTTTCAGGTTCTAAGCAGCCTAAGTCAGACTGAGACTTAGGCTTCTAAGTGTCTAAATCACTTTTGAAAATGGGATTCAGCAATCTAAGTCACTCCGGCCTTGTGATACGGAGTGGAACAACATCTAAATACCTTTACAAATTCGGTCTTTAGTCCCTCTAGTTGTTCTGTGCCTCACACTTACCATTAGATGTTTTACCAACAGCTTGTGCTATAGGATTGAGGCCTTTCTATCTCATACATGGTTCATATCTGGTTCATTCTATTGACACCTTCCTACATAACAAGACATTGCAGGAACTCCTGTGTAAAAATCTTCAGTTGTCTCCTAATGCTCAGGAAGGGGGACCTTGAGAAGAGTAGCAATGGAGAATTAGCCCTCTAGGAAATGGTGGGCGTGAACTGTCATCGCTCCTAACTAGAGCTGTGTAAATAGATTTTTCAGTTCACTGGAAATTCCAAAGATAAACTGTGGGGGAGAGGAAAGGTTTTGGGTTGAACCAAAACCAAAATTTTGGTAAATTGAAAAGTTTTAAAAAAAGTTTTATTTTGGGTCAAATGAAACAGTGACAGACCCAGATCAGTGGGGTACAGGAGTTTGGTAGAGGGCAAATATACTGGTCACTGGATGAGTAGTTTTCTGTTCCGAGTGACCAGAGCAGGGGCTGCACTAGAGTAATCAGGAACCTGCTAGAACCAGTTAAGGCAGGCAGGCTAGTTAGGACACCTGGAGACAATTAAGAAGCTGCTAGAATCAATTAAGGCAGGCTAATCAGGGCACCTGGGTTTTAAAAGAAGCTCACTTCAGTTTGTGGTGCGAGTGTGAGGAGCTGGGAGCAAGAGGCGTAAGGAGCTGAGAGTGAGGGTGTGCTGCTGGAGGACTGAGGAGCACAAGCGTTATCAGACACCAGGAGGAAGGTCCTGTGGTGAGACTAAGGAAGGTGTTTGGAGGACGCCATGGGGAAGTAGCCCAGGGAGTTGTAGCTGTCATGCAGCTGTTACAGGAGGCACTATAGACAGCTGCAGTCCACAGGGCCCTGGGCTAGAACCCGGAGTAGAGGACGGGCCCGGGTTCCCCCCAAACCTCCCGATTGACCTGGACTGTGGGTTTTTCCAGAGGGGAAGGTCTCTGGGCTGTTCCCCAACCCACATGGTGAATCTCTGAGGCAAGAAAATCCACCAATAAACGCAGGACCCACCAAGACAGAGGAGGAACTTTGTCACAGAAACATTTTGTTTGACCAATAATGAAACATGTTGATTTGATTTTGTGCAATTTTTAATAATTATTTTTATTTTTTAAATAAAATTAAAGGAAATGTTGAAACAAAAAGTCATTTTGAACCAAA
>NW_020699692.1:0-4725 GCF_002925995.2 Terrapene triunguis | reverse complement strand
TGGGTTCTTCCAGAGGGGAAGGTCTCTGGGCTGTTCCCCAACCCACATGGTGAATCTCTGAGGCAAGAAAATCCACCAATAAGCACAGGACCCACCAAGATAGAGGAGGAACTTTGTCACACTGGTGTTAGCAGTGGGATCTTGGGGTGCACAGAGTGGCAGAAGGAGGGTGATTTAAAACAACAACAAACAAACAAACAAACAAAAAAAGGGGGAGAGGGTTTATTTTTTTTCACCACAATGGATGACGTAGTGCGGGCACTGATACATGCTACGGCGGCCCAGCAGGAGGCTACCCGTGTCCAGGCAGCCGCCCAACAGGAGGCAGTGTGGCTGCAGCAAGAGACTAATCACCTGCTGATGGACCAGGCTGCTCAAGACCGAGCTATGTTGTGGAAACTGGTAAACCAGGTAAAGTCCCTTACAGAGCTGAATTGCGGCCATGATGGGATGCGGCTCATACGGGCCAGCCATTGGCTGCAGAAAATGACACGGGAGGATGATGTAGAGGCATACCTTCTGGCCTTTGAGAGGACAGCCCTACGGGAGGCCTGGCCTCGAGATCAGTGGTCTGGCATCCTTGCCCCATTCCTGTGTGGGGAGGCCCAGAAGGCCTACCATGATCTGCCTGAAGAGGCTGCGGCAGACTACCCCCAGCTGAAAGCAGAGATCCTGGCCAGATCTGGCGTAACGACAGCAGTGCGGGCCCAGCAGTATCACGGCTGGAGGTACCAGGAAGACAAAACCCTGCGATCCCAATTGTATGACCTCATCCATCTCGCACTAAAGTGGTTGCAAACAGAGTCCCGGAGTCCGGAAGAGATACTAGCGGTTCTGGTCATCGACCGATACATGAGGGGACTACCACCAGACCTTCGTGCCTGGGTAAGCCAGAACGAACCCTCCACCTATGACGAGGTTGTCGCCCTGGTAGAGAGGCGAAGGAAAGCAAGGGAGCTGACCCGACCAGTTAAGGAAGAATCATCCCAGGTTAAACTAGCAGCACCAAGCTCTAAAGTTCGGGTGACTGGGCCACCAGGAGGGCCCAGGTGGAAAAAGAGAGAGGCTGAAGGCCCATCAGAGGCCACAAAGAGTCGGAGCACTGAGTGAGAAGAGGATCGTGATGTTAGACTGCCCAAAACAAGAGACCGGAGAACGCCTAGGGCTCCATACAGATGTTATGCCTGCGGGGAGTGGGGACACATAGCTGCACAGTGTCCCAATGCTGAGGAGCCTATGCAGTGTAACCTGGGGAACTGGGCAGATCCATGCTCCCTAATCCACCTTGTGGGGGTCTCACTAACCCCACATATGTATACCAGACCACTGAAACTAAATGGGGTAGGGACCACGGCACTGGTTGATTCGGGGAGTGCTATCACGCTTATCTCAGGGAAGCTTGTGAAGCGTAGTCAGCTGCTGCAGGCTAAACATACGGGGATAACATGTGTCTATGGGACAGTTAGTTACTACCCCACCATCCCAGTAAAAATTGAGATCCAAGGGAACACTACTGAGGTAGCAGCAGGTGTAGTCCCTAAACTCCCATACCCGGTGCTCATAGGGAGGGACTTCCCAGGGTTTGGAAACTTACTCCCAGTAGGGAGATTAGAGAAAGATGGGGACCCTAAAATTGGTGAGGCATCCACAGCAGACTGTCAACCCCCAATCTTCTCTGAAATATCCCCATATTTGTTCTCCACTCCCAGACAGGGTAGAAAGCCAAAAGGGAAAGAAGGGCAGCTAAGGCCTTGGGAACCCGAATACTGACCCAAAGCTAGAGGGTCGCTCTTATAGGTAGGCGGACCCGCGCAGCTGAAAAGGAGGCCACGCAGGAGGGAGAAGCACCTGAGTCTGACCCCCACCGTAATGCTTCTGAACCAGTAGAGGCAACAGAGACTGGACCCCTAGATCTTCGGCAGATTAGCCCCGGGAGAGGAAATTTTGGACGGGACCAGGCAGAAGACCCAAGGTATGACAACATTAGGAAGGAGGTGACTGAAATAGATGGGGTCCCCGTGGAAGGAAAAACCCAGGGACCAGGACCCTACTTCATAATGAAGAAGGATCTCTTATACCGGGTTGCACCAGTACAGGGGCAGAAGGTACAGCAGATCCTAGTACCTCAAAAACACCAGAACGCTGTATTAAGTCTTGCTCATAGTCATCTTTTGGGGGGGCATTTGGGGGTAGAGAAGACCCTGGCATGAGTCCTACGACGGTTCTTCTGACCCGGAGTACATGAAGAAGTGCGGAGGTACTGTGCCTCCTGACCGGAGTGTCAGCTGCACAGTCCCCGTCCCCACTTGAGGTTACCTTTAGTACCCCTTACCATCATAGAGGTCCCCTTCGAGCGAATAGCCATGGACCTAGTGGACCCCTGGAGAAGACTGCTCGGGGCCACCAATATATACTTGTTGTTTTGGACTATGCTACTCACTACCCAGAAGCCGCCCCCCTGCGGAACACAGCCTCTAAAACTATAGCCAAAGAGCTGGTGGGGATCTTTGCCCAAATGGGGCTACCAAAGGAGATATTAACCGACCAAGGAACCCCATTTATGTCGAAGCTAATGAAGGACCTCTGTACACTGCTCCATATACATACCCTGAGAACTTCTGTCTACCATCCGCAGACTGATGGGTTGGTAGAAAGGTTTAACCGAACCCTCAAGGCTATGATAAGGAAGGTGGTAAGTTGGGACGGGAAGCATTGGGACACCCTACTACCCTACCTTATGTTCGCTATCCGGGAGGTACCACAGGCCTCAACTGGGTTTTCCCCCTTCGAGTTATTATACGGGCGTCACCCCCGTGGCATACTAGATATCGCCAAAGAGATCTGGGAAGTGGAACCCAATGAGGGGAGAAATATAATAGAGCATGTAATGCAGATGCGAGACCGGATAGCCCGGGTTACCCCTATTGTACGGGAACATTTGGAGAAGGCACAGGAGGCCCAACAAACCCATTACAATCGCCAGGCAAAAGTGCGACAGTTCCAACCAGGGGATCGGGTTATGGTGTTGGTACCCACGGCAGAAAGCAAGCTTCTGGCCCAATGGCAGAGGCCCTATGAGGTGGTTGAACCCGTGGGGGAAGTAACCTACAAGGTGCGGCAGCCAGGACGCAGAAAACAAGAACAGACTTATCACGTTAACCTTCTGAAACCCTGGCATGCACAAGAGGCATGCACAACGGTCCAAAAAGACCTAACCCAGGAAAACAAGCTTTCGAAACAGGTGAGAATATCTCCTGATTTAACACCTGACCAGAAGAATGTGGTGTCTGAGATGATCTTCCGGAACCAAGATGTGTTCTCGACAAAACCGGGTCGAACAACCGAGACATATCACCACATCGTCATGAACTCTGGGGCCAGAATAACAATGAGGCCCTATCGGGTTCCAGCGGCAAAAAGGGAGGAAATAAAAGCAGAAGTAAAAAAAATGCTGGAGTTGGGGATCATCGAAGAATCCCACAGTCAGTGGTCCAGCCCAATCGTGCTGGTGCCCAAACCTGATGGCACCACAAGATTTTGCAATGACTTCCGGCGACTAAACGAAGTATCCCAGTTTGACGCGTACCCCATACCTCGCATAGATGAGCTAGTGGACCGTCTGGGTAATGCCCGGTACTTGACTACCCTAGACTTGACAAAGGGGTACTGGCAGATTCCCCTTGCGGAAGACGCAAAGGAAAAGACTGCGTTCTCTACACCAGAGGGTCTTTTTCAATATACTGTCCTCCCTTTTGGGCTACATGGGCCCCAGCTACCTTCCAGCGCCTCATGGACAAGCTATTACACCCGCATAACAGTTATGCTGCTGCCTACTTGGACGATGTGGTCATTCATACCCCAGACTGGGAAACCCACCTGGAGAAGGTGGAGGCAGTCCTCGATACCTTCAGGCGAGCTGGCCTTACAGCAAACCCTGCCAGTAGGGTTTACAGAGACCAAATATCTTGGCTACATTGTGGGGAAAGGTCTGGTAAAACCCCAAGTGAACAAGTTAGAGACCATCCAAAATTGGCCCCGACAAAGTCGCAAGAAACAAGTCCGGGCGGTCCTAGGTGTAGTGGAGTATTACCGACGATTTATCCCCCACTTTGCCACAAGGGCAAGCCCCCTGACAGACCTAGTGAAAGCCCGTGGACCTGATCTGATGAAATGGTCTGACTCAGCAGAGGAAGCATTCACAGACCTACGGACTGCTCTCTGCAATAACCCCGTACTGATAGCCCCTGATTTCACCAAGGAGTTTATCCTGCAGACGGATGCATCGGAAGTAGGATTGGGGGCCGTTCTATCACAGATGGTCGGAGAGGAGGAACACCCAATTCTATACCTCAGTCGGAAACTCCTTCCAAGGGAACAAAAATATGCAGTGGTGGAGAGAGAATACCTCGCTGTAAAATGGGCCATGGAAACATTGCGCTACTACCTGCTCGGGCGCAGATTTGTCCTCGTGACCGACCATGCCCCTCTTCAATGGATGCAGCGGAACAAGGAGAAGAACACAAGGGTGACCAGATGGTTCTTATCCCTCCAACCTTTCCAGTTCCGTGTGCAACACAGAGCAGGGAGACGTCATGGCAATGCCGATGGCTTGTCACGTGTGCACTGTCTGGCGTCCCAAGCTGCCCAACCCCTTGGCGTTGAGCAGGGGGGAGGGATATGTGACAGACCCAGACCAGTGGGGTACAGGAGTCTGGTAGAGGGCAA
>NW_020699691.1:0-5103 GCF_002925995.2 Terrapene triunguis | reverse complement strand
GAAGGGGCTAGATGAAGACTGGCAATGGGTCACTGAGGCAAAGTGGGCTTAGAGGATTGGGGTTCCCCAGGGCAGTACACAAGAGAAGGGTCACTGCAGGCCGGGAGGGACGCAGGGCCTGAAGTTCAGTGGTGGAGATTGATCAGGAAGCAGGAGAGACACCGGCCAGCAGGAGGTGCTCTGAGGTTGGGATGAGCTAATTCCTGGACTAACCAGCAGGAGGCGCCGCGGTGGTGAGTCCTGACCCCATTACACCCCCCTATTCTTCATTCATATATGGCTGTGATATATCATACAAAGCATGCCATTTAAGATACCATATGAAAGGTCATGATCTGCTGAAACTCATTGTTTGTCAAAATATGTATATTATAGACTCATAGACTTTAAGGTCAGAAGGGACCATTATGGTCATCTAGTCTGACCTCCCGCATGATGCAGGCCACAAAAGCTGACCCACCCACTTTCCCTTAACTCAGCTGTTGAAGTCTCCAGATCGTGATTTAAAGACTTCAAGTCGCAGAGAATCCTCCAGCTTGCGACCCCTGCCCCATGCTGCGGAGGAAGACGAAAAACCTCCAGGGCCTCTGCCAATCTACCCTGGAGGAAAATTCCTTCCCGACCCCAAATATGGCGATCAGTAGAACCCCGAGCATACAGGCAAGATTCTCCAGCCGGACCCTCATTTTACCAGCAATGGCACGTTATTGCCTAATTGACTAAAATCACGTTATCCCATCAAACCATTCCCTCCATAAACTTATCTAGCCTAATCTTGAAGCCAGAGAGGTCTTTTGCCCCCACCGTTTCCCTCGGAAGGCTGTTGCAAAATTTCACCCCTCTGATGGTTAGAAACCTTCGTCTAATTTCAAGCCTAAACTTCCCCACGGCCAGTTTATATCCATTTGTTCTCGTGTCCACATTAGTACTGAGCTGAAATAATTCCTCTCCCTCCCTGGTATTTATCCCTCTGATATATTTAAAGAGAGCAATCATATCCCCCCTCAGCCTTCTTTTGGTTAGGTAAACAAACCGAGCTCCTCGAGTCTCCTTTCATACGAAAGGTTTTCCATTCCTCGGATCATCCTAGTGGCCCTTCTCTGTACCCGTTCCAGTTTGAGTTCATCCCTTTTAAACATAGGAGACCAGAACTGCACACAGTACTCCAAATGAGGTCTCACCAGTGCCTTGTATAACGGAAGCAGCACCTCCTTGTCCCTACTAGAAATACCTCGCCTAATGCATCCCAAGATCGCATTAGCTTTTTTCACGGCCACGTCACATTGCCGACTCATAGTCATCCTGTGGTCAACCAGGACTCCGAGGTCCTTCTCCTCCTCCGTTACTTCCAACTGATGCGTCCCCAGCTTATAACTAAAATTCTTGTTAGTCATCCCTAAATGCATCACCTTACACTTCTCACTATTCAATTTCATCCTATTACTTAGAGAATTTTTCACTTGACCACAGCTCAAAGAGCCGGGAAGCGATTATTACTCCAATTTACAAGGTCATCCAAGTCTCCCTGCAGGATATCCCGATCCTTCTCCGAATTGGCAATACCTCCCAACTTTGTGTCATCCGCAAACTTTATCAGCCCACTCTTACATTTGGTTCCGAGGTCAGTAATAAATAGATTAAATAAAATCGGACCCAAAACCGAACCTTGAGGAACCCCACTGGTGACCTCCCTCCAACCTGACAGTTCACCTTTCAATACTACCCGCTGCAGTCTCCCCTTTAACCAGTTCTTTATCCACCTCTGGATTTTCATATCAATCCCCATCTTTTCCAATTTAACCAATAATTCCTCATGCAGTACCGTATCAAACGCTTTACTAAAATCGAGGTATATTAGATCCACCGCATTTCCTTTATCTAGAAAGTCTGTTACTTTCTCGAAGAAGGAGACCAGGTTGGTTTGGCACGATCTGCCTTTCGTAAACCCATGTTGTAATTTGTCCCAATTGCCATTCACCTCAAGGTCCTTAACTACTTTCTCCTTCAAAATTTTTTCCAAGACCTTGCATACTACAGATGTTAAACTAACTGGCCTGTAGTTACCCGGGTCACTTTTTTTCCCTTTCTTGAAAATAGGAACCACATTAGCTATTTTCCAGTCCAACGGTACCACCCCCGAGTTTACAGATTCATTAAAAATTATCGCTAAGGGGCTTGCAATTTCTCGCGCCAGTTCCTTCAATATTCTAGGATGAAGATCATCTGGTCTGCCCGATTTAGTCCCGTTTAGCTGTTCAAGTTTGGCTTCCACCTCTGATATGGTAATGTCAATCCCCCCTCCTTTATTCCCCTCTGTCCTGCTGCCTCTATTCCTAAGCCCTTCATTAGCCTTATTAAAGACTGATGCAAAATATTCATTTAGATATTGTGCCATGCCTAGATTATCCTTAATCTCCACTCCATCTACATTCTTCAGCAGTCCCACTTCCTCTTTCTTTGTTTTCTTCCTATTTATGTGGCTATAAAACCTCTTACTATTGGTTTTAATTCCCCTCGCAAGGTCCAACTCTACACGGCTTTTGGCCTTTCTCACTGCATCTCTACATGCTCTGACCTCAATAAGGTAGGTTTCCTTGCTGATCCCTCCCCTCTTCCATTCTTTGTACGCTTTCTGTTTTTTCTTAATCGCCCCTTTGAGACGCTCGCTCATCCAGCTAAGTCTAAATCTCCTGCCTACTAACCGTTTTCCCTTTCTTGGGATACAGGCCTCGGACAGCTCGTGCAACTTCAACTTGAAATAATCCCAGGCGCCATCTGCCTTTAGATCCCTAAATATGTTAGCCCAATCCACTTCCCTAAGTAGTTGCCTTAATTTATTAAAGTTGGCCTTTTTGAAATCGTAAACCTTAGTCACAGTTTTAATTCTGTTAATCCTTCCATTTAGTTTAAACTGAATTAGCTCATGGTCACTCGAGCCAAGGTTGTCCCCTACAACCATTTCCTCAACGAGGTCCTCACTATTCACCAGCACCAAATCTAAAATGGCATTCCCCCTTGTCGGTTCAGCTACTACTTGATGAAGGAATTCATCAGCTAGCATGTCTAGGAACATCTGAGCCCTATTATTGTTACTAGCATTTGTTCCCCAATCTATATCTGGGAAGTTAAAGTCCCCCATGATTACACAGTTCTTATTGGTTTTTACTTACCTAAAAACATTAAATAGTTCTCTGTCCGCATCCAGGCTAGATCCTGGCAGTCTATATCACACCCCAAGCACTATCCCAGGGGAGGCTCTAGTAGTTCTATTACCCAGTGTGATTATTGCCCAGACAGACTCTGTCTTATCCATTCCATCAGTTATTATTTCTTTACAGTTTACCTCATTATTGACATACAATGCCACTCCCCCAACTTTACCTTTGTTCCGGTCATTCCTAAACAGCACATACCCTTCCATACCTGTACTCCAGCCATGACTACCGTTCCACCACGTTTCGGTTATTCCTATGATATCCAGTTTCATTTTTTGGACCAGGAGCTCCAATTCCTCCATTTTGTTACCTAGGCTTCTTGCATTGGTGTATAAACATCTTACTGTATGCTGTTTAGCCTTTCTCCCATTAGTCATGCAATTTGGTACGGACCCCGTACTGTCCATCCACCCCCTCCTTCTTATGTCCAATCCCTTACCCCTACCTATATCTGTGTTTATCCCTTCACCCTCCTTTTCAGTGTTGGAATCTGGCATGGAGATTAACTGGACATCTCCCAACCGTCTCCCCCAAATTCCTAGTTTAAAGCCCTTTTGATGAGATGAGCCAGCCTCCCTCCCAGAAGTCTATTTCCTTCCCTACTCAGGTGAATTCCATCCCGTGAGAACAGCTGTCTGTCCCTGAAAGCCTCCCAGTGGCCATACATCCCAAAGCCCTCCTTATAGCACCACTCCCTTAGCCAGCTATTTATCCTCACAATTCTGTCAGCCCTTTGCTGTTCTTCTCTAGGAACAGGCAGAATCCCACTGAAGATAATCTGAGCCTCGACTTCCTTAAGTGTCCTCCCCAGTCTGGCATAATCTCCCTTGATTCTCTCTAGTGAGAACCTAGCCGTGTCATTCGTTCCTACGTGAAGGATGATCAAGGGGTTCTTACCTGCTCCTTTTAGGATCCTTTTCAACCGCAGGTCCACATCCCGTATCTTAGCACCCGGCAGACAGCACACGCTTCTGTTTTCTGGGTCTGCCCTGGTCACAGGCCTGTCTAACCTCCTCAGTAAGGAGTCTCCAATCACATAAACCTGCCTTTGCCTGGTGACAGTGCGATCTACTAATCTATCCCCTGTTCCCTGTAGTCTTAACTCCTGTCTGTTTCTATTTTCCCTTATAGTCCCCCCCCAGTGCCATCCTGTATCCTCCTGGGGCTCAGTATTGATGCTGTCTCCATCAACTCCTCCCCTCTCTCTATTGGACTAGCTGCTCTTCTCTTCTTCCTCTCCCTCCCACCATCAGTTACCACCTGCTGCCTCCCCTCCTCATTATCCAAACACCCAAACCTGTTCCTGGGTTCTATTTCCCCCTCACTAGCCCTCCTTTTCCTTGGCCTGCTTCTCATGGTCACATGCTTCCAGTGCTCTTGTTCTCCCCCCGACATTCCCCCCTCACAGACCATAGCCCCCACCTCCACCTGCACCCCTGAGCATTCCCCTTCAGCCACTCCCTGCCTTTGCTCCAGTAGCTGCTCAAATCCCCTTCTAAACTCTACCAGGGTATCTACCTGCATCTCCAACCCTCGGATCTTTTCCTCTAGCAGGTCTATTAGGCGGCACTTCATACAGACATACCTCTGTTCAGGCGCCCCTGCTAGAACCATGTACATACCGCAGCTGCCACATGCAATCCTCTGTATTGTGTCCCCCGCTGCTTGGCTCATGGCTGCTGTAGTCTCAGCCCACTGCTTCTGGGGCAACAGAGCGCACCGGACACCGTGCCCTCCTGCCTCCCCTTCCACCTCCGCCTGTAAACTCCCACTCAAACTCCCCTGTTAGCAGCCCTGTTTGCCGGCTCCTGGGTTATTGTTAGTGTGTGTGAAGTTATGAGAGCCTGTTATATGGTTATTAATGAAATACGTTGTGGGTTTGGGAGTC
>NW_020699690.1:0-5101 GCF_002925995.2 Terrapene triunguis | reverse complement strand
GAAGGGGCTAGATGAAGACTGGCAATGGGTCACTGAGGCAAAGTGGGCTTAGAGGATTGGGGTTCCCCAGGGCAGTACACAAGAGAAGGGTCACTGCGGGCCGGGAGGGACGCAGGGCCTGAAGTTCAGTGGTGGAGATTGATCAGGAAGCAGGAGAGACACCGGCCAGCAGGAGGTGCTCTGAGGTTGGGATGAGCTAATTCCTGGACTAACCAGCAGGAGGCGCCGCGGTGGTGAGTCCTGACCCCATTACACCCCCCTATTCTTCATTCATATATGGCTGTGATATATCATACAAAGCATGCCATTTAAGATACCATATGAAAGGTCATGATCTGCTGAAACTCATTGTTTGTCAAAATATGTATATTATAGACTCATAGACTTTAAGGTCAGAAGGGACCATTATGGTCATCTAGTCTGACCTCCCGCATGATGCAGGCCACAAAAGCTGACCCACCCACTTTCCCTTAACTCAGCTGTTGAAGTCTCCAGATCGTGATTTAAAGACTTCAAGTCGCAGAGAATCCTCCAGCTTGCGACCCCTGCCCCATGCTGCGGAGGAAGACGAAAAACCTCCAGGGCCTCTGCCAATCTACCCTGGAGGAAAATTCCTTCCCGACCCCAAATATGGCGATCAGTAGAACCCCGAGCATACAGGCAAGATTCTCCAGCCGGACCCTCATTTTACCAGCAATGGCACGTTATTGCCTAATTGACTAAAATCACGTTATCCCATCAAACCATTCCCTCCATAAACTTATCTAGCCTAATCTTGAAGCCAGAGAGGTCTTTTGCCCCCACCGTTTCCCTCGGAAGGCTGTTGCAAAATTTCACCCCTCTGATGGTTAGAAACCTTCGTCTAATTTCAAGCCTAAACTTCCCCACGGCCAGTTTATATCCATTTGTTCTCGTGTCCACATTAGTACTGAGCTGAAATAATTCCTCTCCCTCCCTGGTATTTATCCCTCTGATATATTTAAAGAGAGCAATCATATCCCCCCTCAGCCTTCTTTTGGTTAGGTAAACAAACCGAGCTCCTCGAGTCTCCTTTCATACGAAAGGTTTTCCATTCCTCGGATCATCCTAGTGGCCCTTCTCTGTACCCGTTCCAGTTTGAGTTCATCCCTTTTAAACATAGGAGACCAGAACTGCACACAGTACTCCAAATGAGGTCTCACCAGTGCCTTGTATAACGGAAGCAGCACCTCCTTGTCCCTACTAGAAATACCTCGCCTAATGCATCCCAAGATCGCATTAGCTTTTTTCACGGCCACGTCACATTGCCGACTCATAGTCATCCTGTGGTCAACCAGGACTCCGAGGTCCTTCTCCTCCTCCGTTACTTCCAACTGATGCGTCCCCAGCTTATAACTAAAATTCTTGTTAGTCATCCCTAAATGCATCACCTTACACTTCTCACTATTCAATTTCATCCTATTACTTAGAGAATTTTTCACTTGACCACAGCTCAAAGAGCCGGGAAGCGATTATTACTCCAATTTACAAGGTCATCCAAGTCTCCCTGCAGGATATCCCGATCCTTCTCCGAATTGGCAATACCTCCCAACTTTGTGTCATCCGCAAACTTTATCAGCCCACTCTTACATTTGGTTCCGAGGTCAGTAATAAATAGATTAAATAAAATCGGACCCAAAACCGAACCTTGAGGAACCCCACTGGTGACCTCCCTCCAACCTGACAGTTCACCTTTCAATACTACCCGCTGCAGTCTCCCCTTTAACCAGTTCTTTATCCACCTCTGGATTTTCATATCAATCCCCATCTTTTCCAATTTAACCAATAATTCCTCATGCAGTACCGTATCAAACGCTTTACTAAAATCGAGGTATATTAGATCCACCGCATTTCCTTTATCTAGAAAGTCTGTTACTTTCTCGAAGAAGGAGACCAGGTTGGTTTGGCACGATCTGCCTTTCGTAAACCCATGTTGTAATTTGTCCCAATTGCCATTCACCTCAAGGTCCTTAACTACTTTCTCCTTCAAAATTTTTTCCAAGACCTTGCATACTACAGATGTTAAACTAACTGGCCTGTAGTTACCCGGGTCACTTTTTTTCCCTTTCTTGAAAATAGGAACCACATTAGCTATTTTCCAGTCCAACGGTACCACCCCCGAGTTTACAGATTCATTAAAAATTATCGCTAAGGGGCTTGCAATTTCTCGCGCCAGTTCCTTCAATATTCTAGGATGAAGATCATCTGGTCTGCCCGATTTAGTCCCGTTTAGCTGTTCAAGTTTGGCTTCCACCTCTGATATGGTAATGTCAATCCCCCCTCCTTTATTCCCCTCTGTCCTGCTGCCTCTATTCCTAAGCCCTTCATTAGCCTTATTAAAGACTGATGCAAAATATTCATTTAGATATTGTGCCATGCCTAGATTATCCTTAATCTCCACTCCATCTACATTCTTCAGCAGTCCCACTTCCTCTTTCTTTGTTTTCTTCCTATTTATGTGGCTATAAAACCTCTTACTATTGGTTTTAATTCCCCTCGCAAGGTCCAACTCTACACGGCTTTTGGCCTTTCTCACTGCATCTCTACATGCTCTGACCTCAATAAGGTAGGTTTCCTTGCTGATCCCTCCCCTCTTCCATTCTTTGTACGCTTTCTGTTTTTTCTTAATCGCCCCTTTGAGACGCTCGCTCATCCAGCTAGGTCTAAATCTCCTGCCTACTAACCGTTTTCCCTTTCTTGGGATACAGGCCTCGGACAGCTCGTGCAACTTCAATTTGAAATAATCCCAGGCGCCATCTGCCTTTAGATCCCTAAATATGTTAGCCCAATCCACTTCCCTAAGTAGTTGCCTTAATTTATTAAAGTTGGCCTTTTTGAAATCGTAAACCTTAGTCACAGTTTTAATTCTGTTAATCCTTCCATTTAGTTTAAACTGAATTAGTTCATGGTCACTCGAGCCAAGGTTGTCCCCTACAACCATTTCCTCAACGAGGTCCTCACTATTCACCAGTACCAAATCTAAAATGGCATTCCCCCTTGTCGGTTCAGCTACTACTTGATGAAGGAATTCATCAGCTAGCATGTCTAGGAACATCTGAGCACTATTATTGTTACTAGCATTTGTTCCCCAATCTATATCTGGGAAGTTAACGTCCCCCATGATTACACAGTTCTTATTGGTTTTTACTTACCTAAAAACATTAAATAGTTCTCTGTCCGCATCCAGGCTAGATCCTGGCAGTCTATATCACACCCCAAGCACTATCCCAGGGGAGGCTCTAGTAGTTCTATTACCCAGTGTGATTATTGCCCAGACAGACTCTGTCTTATCCATTCCATCAGTTATTATTTCTTTACAGTTTACCTCATTATTGACATACAATGCCACTCCCCCAACTTTACCTTTGTTCCGGTCATTCCTAAACAGCACATACCCTTCCATACCTGTACTCCAGCCATGACTACCGTTCCACCACGTTTCGGTTATTCCTATGATATCCAGTTTCATTTTTTGGACCAGGAGCTCCAATTCCTCCATTTTGTTACCTAGGCTTCTTGCATTGGTGTATAAACATCTTACTGTATGCTGTTTAGCCTTTCTCCCATTAGTCATGCAATTTGGTACGGACCCCGTACTGTCCATCCACCCCCTCCTTCTTATGTCCAATCCCTTACCCCTACCTATATCTGTGTTTATCCCTTCACCCTCCTTTTCAGTGTTGGAATCTGGCGTGGAGATTAACTGGACATCTCCCAACCGTCTCCCCCAAATTCCTAGTTTAAAGCCCTTTTGATGAGATGAGCCAGCCTCCCTCCCAGGAGTCTATTTCCTTCCCTACTCAGGTGAAGTCCATCCCGTGAGAACAGCTGTCTGTCCCCGAAAGCCTCCCAGTGGCCATACATCCCAAAGCCCTCCTTATAGCACCACTCCCTTAGCCAGCTATTTATCCTCACAATTCTGTCAGCCCTTTGCTGTCCTTCTCTAGGAACAGGCAGAATCCCACTGAAGATAATCTGAGCCTCGACTTCCTTAAGTGTCCTCCCCAGTCTGGCATAATCTTCCTTGATTCTCTCTAGTGAGAACCTAGCCGTGTCATTCGTTCCTATGTGAAGGATGATCAAGGGGTTCTTATCTGCTCTTTTTAGGATCCTTTTCAACCGCAGGTCCACATCCCATATCTTAGCACCCGGTAGACAGCACACCCTTCTGTTTTCTGGGTCTGCCCTGGTCACAGGCCTGTCTAACCTCCTCAGTAGGGAGTCTCCAATCACATAAACCTGCCTTTGCCTGGTGACAGTGCGATCTACTAATCTATCCCCTGTTCCCTGTAGTCGTAACTCCTGTCTGTTTCTATTTTCCCTTATAGTCCCCCCAGTGCCATCCTGTATCCTCCTGGGGCTCAGTATTGATGCTGTCTCCATCAACTCCTCCCCTCTCTCTATTGGACTAGCTGCTCTTCTCTTCTTCCTCTCCCTCCCACCATCAGTTACCACCTGCTGCCTCCCCTCCTCATTATCCAAACACCCAAACCTGTTCCTGGGTTCTATTTCCCCCTCACTAGCCCTCCTTTTCCTTGGCCTGCTTCTCATGGTCACATGCTTCCAGTGCTCTTGTTCTCCCCCCGACATTCCTCCCTCACAGACCATAGCCCCCACCTCCACCTGCACCCCTGAGCATTCCCCTTCAGCCACTCCCTGCCTTTGCTCCAGTAGCTGCTCAAATCCCCTTCTAAACTCTACCAGGGTATCTACCTGCATCTCCAACCCTCGGATCTTTTCCTCTAGCAGGTCTATTAGGCGGCACTTCATACAGACATACCTCTGTTCAGGCGCCCCTGCTAGAACCATGTACATACCGCAGCTGCCACATGCAATCCTCTGTATTGTGTCCCCCGCTGCTTGGCTCATGGCTGCTGTAGTCTCAGCCCACTGCTTCTGGGGCAACAGAGCGCACCGGACACCGTGCCCTCCTGCCTCCCCTTCCACCTCCGCCTGTAAACTCCCACTCAAACTCCCCTGTTAGCAGCCCTGTTTGCCGGCTCCTGGGTTATTGTTAGTGTGTGTGAAGTTATGAGAGCCTGTTATATGGTTATTAATGAAATACGTTGTGGGTTTGGGAGTC
>NW_020699689.1:5378-7754 GCF_002925995.2 Terrapene triunguis | reverse complement strand
TGCACTACAATTTTAAGTTGAACTAGGTGGCTGATGTCCACACTACCCTCCTTCTGTTGGTGGTGCATGTCCTTACCAGGAGCACTTCCACAGGGAGATCCACACCCACAGTCCAGTCAGCTGCTGTGCTCCCGGTGGGGAACTGAGAGCCCGGGGGGAGGGAGGGGGCGCAGGGCTCCCAGCGGGGAGTCTGAGTGGCAGCCCAAATTGGGAGCCTGGGTGTCAGCCTGGCTTGGAGCAGAGACCCGGCAGCAGCCTGGCTGGGGAGCTGGGCCTTCTTATCAATTTCATGGCTGCGGTGGAAGTAAGCCAACAGCCGATGTAAGTAACAGTGTCTACACTGATACTGCGTCACCCTAACTCCACTGACATAACCCCTATGCTTCTCATGGAGGTGGATTTATTATGTTGGTGTAGTAGGGCCCTTATGTTGGTGAGAGCAAGGCTGTAGTGTGTACACTGACATAGTTAGGTCAACATAAGCTGCCTTATGATGATGTAACTGTGTAGTGTAGACCAGGGCTAAGTTTGTAGATTTCCCAGTGTCAAACACAATGACCCATGCTTTGAAGTCAGCATGCTTCTTCATTTACCGCTCCAAGGCTCCAATCCCGATACAAGAATAGTACCATTATGCATTCATTTGAGCATTCCAAGCAATCTTTCATTAGTTGAAATGAAGTTTACACATCAAATAAATTCTCATCCTAATACAATCACATGCTTTTGATTTAGGGTTAACTAAGTGTAGGGACATAGATAATGTAAGGTTATCGCAATCAACAGGTTTATGGATAAGCGAGAACAATTATATTACATTTCCTCTGAAATATACCAACACAGAAGTGAATTGACCTGATCACATTACAATACCTTTTGACACTCTGTTGATTTCTCTTAGCATGTAAGTGAATTAGGCTGCTGCCTTGGTCTGAGCTGGCAACCTGATAGACAGCATCACAGCTCCTTTCTAGACTTCAAGAGTATTAGCCTCTGAGAGCTGAGGACACTGCATCAAGTGACATTTTGGGAAGTAGACGGGCAGAATGTGAAGAAGATAAACTTAGAAGGTAACACTGCAACAGGATGGAATCCCTACAAATCACCCATCACCTTCAGGTGCCACAGAGGCTGAAACCACACTTTTTCCACCCTGCTTCTGCTCTTTGTTATATTTAAATGTATTTTAAATGAGGAAAATGATTCAAAACATCTTCAGCACACCCAAATTCAACATGTGAACAACTCGGAATGAGACAATCTGTTCCAAAGGGTGAACTCCGTGGCTCTAACAGTCACTTTGCAGTGGGAGGAAGAGCATAAATGTAATGCTCCAGATTGGCTTTGACTAGGAAACGGAGACTGGGTCAGGTCATAAGGAAACGTGCTAGAGAACCCTGGACACTAGACATGAGCAATGTTGTTACTGTAAGATTAGTTGTGTTTTCACATCAGGATAGCTAACATGAGCTACCTAACTCCATGGAAAATCCTACTGGGGATGAGGCCTAGGTAGATTGTTACGCTGATATAGCTAGTTGAGATCACCCTTATCTCCCACACCTTGAGCTGACTGACATTCCTGGCAGGAGGGACACACATTCCCATGAGTCATAGGACTATGGAGTTTTACAGAAAGGCCCATGAGATTCACTCCAAAGAAGGGCTAGCTGCAAAAGAAAAAGTGGGAAACCACATGAGGGCCCACGGTGAAGCAAATGGTGCAAACAGCCTTAACGGTCTGGATGTCGGAATTAGGAAAAGTATTAGAGGGGAAAAAAACATTTGTCAGCCCTAAATATGGTTTTTTATGATTTATCATTTCCCTTGTGGACTTTCTGATGCCTAACAAGTTGTGAGCTCTCAGTAAAGCGTTTCCCGCACTGGCTGCATTCATAGGGTTTCTCCTCGCTGTGGATTCTCTGATGTCTAAGGGCTGAGCGCCAAGTGAAGGTTTTTCCACACTCGCTGCATTCATAGGGTCTCTCTCCTGTGTGGATTCTCCCATGATTCATAAGGTGTGAGCATTGAGAGGTTTTCCCACACTCAGTGCATTGATGGCGTTTCTCTCTTGTGTGGATTCTCTGATGTTTAGTGAGGGTTGAGTGCTCTGCAAACCTTTTCGTGCACTCGGTGCATTCATAGGATTGCCCGCCTGTGTGGCTTCTCTGATGTGTAATAAGGTGTGAGCTCTCAGTAAAGGTTTTCCCGCACTCACTGCATTCATAGGAATCAGGGGGTAGCCGTGTTAGTCTGTATCTACAAAAACAACAAGGAGTCTGGTGGCACCTTAAAGACTAACAGATTTATTTGGGCATAAGCTTTCGTGAGTAAAAACCTCACTTCTTCGGATGCATCCGAAGAAGTGAGGTTTTT
>NW_020699689.1:0-5278 GCF_002925995.2 Terrapene triunguis | reverse complement strand
CTTATGCCCAAATAAATCTGTTAGTCTTTAAGGTGCCACCAGACTCCTTGTTGTTTTTGCATTCATAGGGACGCTCCCCTGTGTGGATTCTCTGATGTTTAGTAAGGCTAGAGTGGTCAGTGAACCTTTTCCCGCACTCACAGCATTCGTAGGGTCTCTCTCCTGTATGAATTCTCTGATGTTTAGTAAGGTATGAGCTCTCAGTGAAGCTTTTCCTACACTCACAGCATTCATAGGGCCTCTCCCCTGCATGGATTTTCTGATGTCTAATATGGGCTGAGCACTGAGCAAAGGTTTCGCCACACTCACTGCATTCATAGGGTCTCTCCCCTGTGTGGATACTCTGATGTGTAGTAAGGGCTGAGCGCCAAGTAAAGGTTTTCCCACACTCGCTGCATTCATAGGGTCTCTCCCCCGTGTGGATTCTTTGATGTGTAATAAGGTCTGAGCTCCGAGTATAGCTTTTCCCACACTCGCTGCATTCATAGGGTCGCTCCCCTGTGTGGATCCTCTGATGTTTAGTAAGGGCTGAGCGCTGAGCAAAGGTTTTCCTGCACTCAGAGCATACATAGGGCCGCTCCCCTGTGTGGATTCTCTGATGTGTAATAAGGTCTGAGTGCCGAGTGAAGCTTTTCCCGCACTCGCTGCATTCATAGGGTCTCTCTCCCGTGTGGATTCTCTTATGATTACTAAGGCCTGAGCGTCCTCGGAAGTTTTTCCCACACTCAGTGCATGAGTTTTTTCCCTCTTCTGTGAGGTTTGTGTGCTGTCCTGTGGTTCCCCTGAGGTCTTTGTGAGTTGCCTGACAATTAATGGATTTACCCTCTTTCTCCCCTGGCTGGCTCTCTGGCCTGTGCTGACTCTCATACAATTTTCCTTGCTCAAGACTTCTGGACACATTCCCTTTGGATCTTTGCAATAATATCCTGTGTGGTTCCAGTTGCACATCATCCTTCTGCTGAAGATTCTGACCCTCCTTCTCACTCACCATCCCATCACCTGCTGGGATACAGACAGAAACCACAAACAGGAATGGAAAATGGAAGAGGAAACCAAAGTAAGTGCTGGAGAGATGGGGGGGAAATCAGGAACTGAATTATATAACCTTTTTTTCCCATAGGGGAGAGAAAGGGGGAGAAATTTTGTTTCCACATCCTATCCAAACACTCAGGATGACAGCAGGTCAGGGAAGGAGCTACTGCCAGGTGTCAGTCAGGATGGGCAGGAAGTCATGAGCAACATCTGCCCTGAACTGAGAGAGCTCCCAAGGACTTTGTAGGGAATCCCAGCTCTTTCCTTCAGGCACTGACAGTTTTTTGAGTTCGTTTAATGATTCCTCACCTGGGCAGGCACCTCTCAGGATCTCTTGTTCCTCTGATTCCTGGATTTCTGAGACCCAGGGTTCTTCCCCTTTCTCCAGCTGGGAGATCACATCAGGTTTGGAAACAGGAAACCCTGCTCAGGGGAAGAAAACAAGGGACATCAGTTGAATTCATGGGACACTTGTCAGAAAAAAAAAGTTCTATTATTTTAACCCCAGCCAGTAACCAGGCCCAACTCTCAAGTTGCTCAAAGGTGCTGGACGCTCTGCTTTTGGGGGATTTAACTATCCCCATCTCTCCTGTGAACACACAAAGCCAGACACTCATCAAATGAGATCCTAAAACACAGAGATTCCGTGTCCCAGACAGTGAAGACTCCAGAGTAAGTCCCCCGAGAAATGCTTCTTTCTGGCAGAGAGAGGACCAGAGACTATGAGCCATAGGAGAGCTGGAACAGGTGAGCATTGGCTGGTGGGGTTCAGCACAGTAAGGAAGAAGAGGGAGTGCAGAGGTCCCAGAATGCAGTATGTCAGTGGTATTATATGTCAGGAAAGCACATTTTGAGGAAATGGGGACTCTAGTAAGTGAGGAGAAATGGAAGGGAGTATGAATTTCCCCCAGTGTGTGGATAACTCCAATGAATTAAATACTATAATTTAGTTGCAACAGACTCTGATTCTTCTGGGAAAGAAGAATGTGAAAAAGAAGAGTGAGTGAAGTGAGACCCTTTCAGTCCCCAGAAGTTTCCCTACCAACCAATGACATCACTAGAAAGCACACATTTGTGGCAGGGATGGAGCGAATTCTCGATGCAAGGAATGTAAGATTTCAGCAAAGGTGGCTGGGTCACAGGGCTTAGGGGAAAAACGTGTGTGTGTGGGAGGGGGCTAAAGGCTAAAATGTCATTGCCTTAGTAATGGTGTTCAGGGTGCTCCCTGCTTCTGTCCTTAAAACTTTAGTGTAATTAGTAAATAGTGCAGCATGTTAATTCAGCAAACCTCAATGTTACTTATAAAAAAGACAAACATAAGCATGGTTCAGTGACAAAGGCACTCAGCAAGTTTTACTGCCCGCCAGGCACATTTGTAGTGCCCTGGTGCCATGTGTACATAATGTGGCTAATCATACAGTATTTCATCAGCTGCAAATCTGAACAGAAATCAAAGGAGCCTGCCCTGCTGTGTACCATGGAAAGAAACAATTCCAGATTACTTTTGGCATTCATGGAGCAGCTGCACATAGTGGACCGTTGCTATTGGGCTTGGGAAACAAACACTGAGTGGTGGGATCATATTGTTATGCAGGTCTGGGATGACAAGCAGTGGCTGAAAAACTTTTGGATGCACAAAACCAACTTCCTGGAACTGTGAGCAGAGCTCACCTCTGCCCTGCGCTGCAAGGACACCAAAATAAGAGCTGCTCTCTCGGTGGACAAGCACGTGGCAATTGCTGTGTGAAAGTTGACAACTCCAGACTGCTACAGGTTGGTCACGAATCCGTTTGGAGTCAGGAAGTTGACGGTGGGGGTCACATTCACGCAAGTGTGCAAGGCCATTCATTGCATCCTGCTATGAAGGACTGTGACTCTGGGAAATGTGCATGAATTAGCAGATGGCTTTGCAGGAATGGGATTCCTTAATTGTTTTGGAGTGACAGATGACACCCATATCCCAATTTTGGCCCCAGACCATCTTGCGATGGAGTACATCAATAGAAAGGGCTACTTCTGTGTGGTATTGTAGGTGCTTGTGGATCACCGGGGTTGTTTCACTGATATCAAAGCAGGGTGGTCAGGGAAGGTGCATGACACACTTATCTTTAAGAACACTAGCCTGTATAGCAAGCTGCAAGCAGGGACTTTCTTTCCAGACCAGAATATTCCACTGGGGGATGTTGAAATGCCCATAGTGATCCTAGGAGACTCAGCCTACCCCTTACTCCCATGGCTCATGAAGCCTTATAGTGGAAACCTTGACAGCAGCAAGGAATGCTTCAGCAACTGGCTGAGCAGACACAGAATGACCGTTGAATGTACTTTGGCAGATTAAAGGCTCACTGGCAATGCCTTTATGGCAGGTTAGACCTCAATGAGGAAAATACTTCCATGGACCTAGCAGCTTGCTGAACTCTGCATATTTGTGAAACTAAAGGGGAAAAGTTTGCCTGGGGTGGAGCATGGAGGCAGATCACCTGGTGACTGATTCTGAGCAGCCAGATACCAGGGCTATTAAAGGGACACAATAGGGGGGCTATTCGAATCAGGGAGGCTTTGAAGCAGCATTTTGACAATGAACCACAGTAATGTGTCTTTCTGCAATGCAAAGCTAGGCTTTGTTTACATGCTGCCTGGAATGATCCTTGTGATGATTGTTTCCTGAGTATGATCTGTAGTCTGCATATGTGCCCGTTCCCACTGTGTATGAATTCCAGCAGCAACCACCATATGTACAAAGAAAATGAGTCTTTATTTTTCTCCTCTGAGTACATTTTTATTAAACAGCAATAACTAATACACAATGTCTTGCAAGGGACAGCACACTGAGGTGCAGTCTCTTAATGGAGGCTCTCATAGCTGTGTGTAAGTCCAACTGTAGTTAAGGAATCTGTCTGAAGGGTGGAGCGCAACAACAAGCAGGCACATGCAAAGAATGTGAGGGTGGAGTTTGGGGAGGGCATGGCACACAGTTATCTCAGGGACTTCAGCATCTCTGTTTGGTCCTCCATCAGTTCTATCATCTGCTCCTGGCCCTGCTACCTCTCCTGGCTATGTATTTTCAATTTTTCATTAATTGACTCTCGCCATTCCCTGTGATCATGATCTGTGGTGTCAGACGTTTGGAGCACCTCTCTAAACATGTCCTCCTTACTCCACCTGGGTGGCCTCCTTATCTGACGCAAGCGCTCTGCCGGTGTGTAAGGGGTTCCCCTCAAGGCCACATCTGCAGAAACACAAGAAGCAATCAATAGAGGCAGGACTGTGAGTGCACTCACAGCATTGAATCATAATAATTAAATACACCTCTTTCTCACTCTCTCTTGGCAAGCACTACGAGTGCCCTAAACGTGGTGAGTTTGGCCCATGGGGGGGGGGGAAATGGGGGAAGATCCAAGATGGGGCAAAATGTCTGGGTGGTTTTGGAAGAGAATCACTGCAAGCAACTAGAGACACTACTGTAAATTCTGTCACCATTTTCCACAAGCAGGGGTCATTGAAGCGGATACTTCATTCCTGAGGGTAAACAAGAATGCAATGGTGCATCTCCTGCATACGTGTGGCTTCAGATCGGGTCCCTATGCTGATTGTCTGTGTGCTGCTTTGATCCCTGCACAAGTGATTGCCGATTGATGCGGGAAAATTTCCTACAGCGGGGTAAGAAACAAAGCAGCTCTGCCAAGGAACCTTCAGCAGAGAATTGGCAAGTACCTCCAGGAAAGTTTCCTAGCTATCCCTCTGGAGGACTCCTGTGAAATCTTGGTGTGCATTAACACTTTTCCACTGGGCCTCCTGTGACACACTGTACCTCAAAGTAGCACCCTGTAACCCCTTGTAAAGGGGCGGTCACCCCGCTCCAGCCCTAAAAGGGTTAAAAGCCAGTCCTTGGAGGGGGCTGGGGCTGAAAACCAAACATAGAAGGCTGGGAGGCAGCCAATCAGGGCCAGGCTGGGCCCTATAACAGGGCTGGAGGGCCAGAAGGCAGTCAGTCTTTCTCCAGCTTTGGAGAGAGATGGACCTGGCTGCCTGAAGGAAAAAAGGGTACTTTGGACAGCGCAGTGCTGGGGAAGGGCAGGAGGAGCTGGGGAAGCTCCAGCCTAGCAAACCCCCCGGCAGGGGCCTTGTTTTAAGGGCTGGAGGAGGTCCTAGGGCTGTGGGGAAGCAGCCACAGGAGGAAGAGGTAGCAGGTCCAACCCCGTTGCCGATGATGAGTGGCCACTTCAGACTGCAGTTTGCCCCTGAG
>NW_020699688.1:5378-7745 GCF_002925995.2 Terrapene triunguis | reverse complement strand
TGCACTACAATTTTAAGTTGAACTAGGTGGCTGATGTCCACACTACCGTCCTTCTGTTGGTGGTGCATGTCCTTACCAGGAGCACTTCCACAGGGAGATCCACACCCACAGTCCAGTCAGCTGCTGTGCTCCCGGTGGGGAACTGAGAGCCCGGGGGGAGGGAGGGGGCGCAGGGCTCCCAGCGGGGAGTCTGAGTGGCAGCCCAAATTGGGAGCCTGGGTGTCAGCCTGGCTTGGAGCAGAGACCCGGCAGCAGCCTGGCTGGGGAGCTGGGCCTTCTTATCAATTTCATGGCTGCGGTGGAAGTAAGCCAACAGCCGATGTAAGTAACAGTGTCTACACTGATACTGCGTCACCCTAACTCCACTGACATAACCCCTATGCTTCTCATGGAGGTGGATTTATTATGTTGGTGTAGTAGGGCCCTTATGTTGGTGAGAGCAAGGCTGTAGTGTGTACACTGACATAGTTAGGTCAACATAAGCTGCCTTATGATGATGTAACTGTGTAGTGTAGACCAGGGCTAAGTTTGTAGATTTCCCAGTGTCAAACACAATGACCCATGCTTTGAAGTCAGCATGCTTCTTCATTTACCGCTCCAAGGCTCCAATCCCGATACAAGAATAGTACCATTATGCATTCATTTGAGCATTCCAAGCAATCTTTCATTAGTTGAAATGAAGTTTACACATCAAATAAATTCTCATCCTAATACAATCACATGCTTTTGATTTAGGGTTAACTAAGTGTAGGGACATAGATAATGTAAGGTTATCGCAATCAACAGGTTTATGGATAAGCGAGAACAATTATATTACATTTCCTCTGAAATATACCAACACAGAAGTGAATTGACCTGATCACATTACAATACCTTTTGACACTCTGTTGATTTCTCTTAGCATGTAAGTGAATTAGGCTGCTGCCTTGGTCTGAGCTGGCAACCTGATAGACAGCATCACAGCTCCTTTCTAGACTTCAAGAGTATTAGCCTCTGAGAGCTGAGGACACTGCATCAAGTGACATTTTGGGAAGTAGACGGGCAGAATGTGAAGAAGATAAACTTAGAAGGTAACACTGCAACAGGATGGAATCCCTACAAATCACCCATCACCTTCAGGTGCCACAGAGGCTGAAACCACACTTTTTCCACCCTGCTTCTGCTCTTTGTTATATTTAAATGTATTTTAAATGAGGAAAATGATTCAAAACATCTTCAGCACACCCAAATTCAACATGTGAACAACTCGGAATGAGACAATCTGTTCCAAAGGGTGAACTCCGTGGCTCTAACAGTCACTTTGCAGTGGGAGGAAGAGCATAAATGTAATGCTCCAGATTGGCTTTGACTAGGAAACGGAGACTGGGTCAGGTCATAAGGAAACGTGCTAGAGAACCCTGGACACTAGACATGAGCAATGTTGTTACTGTAAGATTAGTTGTGTTTTTACATCAGGATAGCTAACACGAGCTACCTAACTCCATGGAAAATCCTACTGGGGATGAGGCCTAGGTAGATTTTTACGCTGATATAGCTAGTTGAGATCACCCTTATCTCCCACACCTTGAGCTGACTGACATTCCTGGCAGGAGGGACACACATTCCCATGAGTCATAGGACTATGGAGTTTTACAGAAAGGCCCATGAGATTCACTCCAAAGAAGGGCTAGCTGCAAAAGAAAAAGTGGGAAACCACATGAGGGCCCACGGTGAAGCAAATGGTGCAAACAGCCTTAACGGTCTGGATGTCGGAATTAGGAAAAGTATTAGAGGGGAAAAAAACATTTGTCAGCCCTAAATATGGTTTTTTATGATTTATCATTTCCCTTGTGGACTTTCTGATGCCTAACAAGTTGTGAGCTCTCAGTAAAGCGTTTCCCGCACTGGCTGCATTCATAGGGTTTCTCCTCGCTGTGGATTCTCTGATGTCTAAGGGCTGAGCGCCAAGTGAAGGTTTTTCCACACTCGCTGCATTCATAGGGTCTCTCTCCTGTGTGGATTCTCCCATGATTCATAAGGTGTGAGCATTGAGAGGTTTTCCCACACTCAGTGCATTGATGGCGTTTCTCTCTTGTGTGGATTCTCTGATGTTTAGTAAGGGTTGAGTGCTCTGCAAACCTTTTCGTGCAATCATAGGATTGCTCGCCTGTGTGGCTTCTCTGATGTGTAATAAGGTGTGAGCTCTCAGTAAAGGTTTTCCCGCACTCACTGCATTCATAGGAATCAGGGGGTAGCCGTGTTAGTCTGTATCTACAAAAACAACAAGGAGTCTGGTGGCACCTTAAAGACTAACAGATTTATTTGGGCATAAGCTTTCGTGAGTAAAAACCTCACTTCTTCGGATGCATCCGAAGAAGTGAGGTTTTT
>NW_020699688.1:0-5278 GCF_002925995.2 Terrapene triunguis | reverse complement strand
CTTATGCCCAAATAAATCTGTTAGTCTTTAAGGTGCCACCAGACTCCTTGTTGTTTTTGCATTCATAGGGACGCTCCCCTGTGTGGATTCTCTGATGTTTAGTAAGGCTAGAGTGGTCAGTGAACCTTTTCCCGCACTCACAGCATTCGTAGGGTCTCTCTCCTGTATGAATTCTCTGATGTTTAGTAAGGTATGAGCTCTCAGTGAAGCTTTTCCTACACTCACAGCATTCATAGGGCCTCTCCCCTGCATGGATTTTCTGATGTCTAATATGGGCTGAGCACTGAGCAAAGGTTTCGCCACACTCACTGCATTCATAGGGTCTCTCCCCTGTGTGGATACTCTGATGTGTAGTAAGGGCTGAGCGCCAAGTAAAGGTTTTCCCACACTCGCTGCATTCATAGGGTCTCTCCCCCGTGTGGATTCTTTGATGTGTAATAAGGTCTGAGCTCCGAGTATAGCTTTTCCCACACTCGCTGCATTCATAGGGTCGCTCCCCTGTGTGGATCCTCTGATGTTTAGTAAGGGCTGAGCGCTGAGCAAAGGTTTTCCTGCACTCAGAGCATACATAGGGCCGCTCCCCTGTGTGGATTCTCTGATGTGTAATAAGGTCTGAGTGCCGAGTGAAGCTTTTCCCGCACTCGCTGCATTCATAGGGTCTCTCTCCCGTGTGGATTCTCTTATGATTACTAAGGCCTGAGCGTCCTCGGAAGTTTTTCCCACACTCAGTGCATGAGTTTTTTCCCTCTTCTGTGAGGTTTGTGTGCTGTCCTGTGGTTCCCCTGAGGTCTTTGTGAGTTGCCTGACAATTAATGGATTTACCCTCTTTCTCCCCTGGCTGGCTCTCTGGCCTGTGCTGACTCTCATACAATTTTCCTTGCTCAAGACTTCTGGACACATTCCCTTTGGATCTTTGCAATAATATCCTGTGTGGTTCCAGTTGCACATCATCCTTCTGCTGAAGATTCTGACCCTCCTTCTCACTCACCATCCCATCACCTGCTGGGATACAGACAGAAACCACAAACAGGAATGGAAAATGGAAGAGGAAACCAAAGTAAGTGCTGGAGAGATGGGGGGGAAATCAGGAACTGAATTATATAACCTTTTTTTCCCATAGGGGAGAGAAAGGGGGAGAAATTTTGTTTCCACATCCTATCCAAACACTCAGGATGACAGCAGGTCAGGGAAGGAGCTACTGCCAGGTGTCAGTCAGGATGGGCAGGAAGTCATGAGCAACATCTGCCCTGAACTGAGAGAGCTCCCAAGGACTTTGTAGGGAATCCCAGCTCTTTCCTTCAGGCACTGACAGTTTTTTGAGTTCGTTTAATGATTCCTCACCTGGGCAGGCACCTATCAGGATCTCTTGTTCCTCTGATTCCTGGATTTCTGAGACCCAGGGTTCTTCCCCTTTCTCCAGCTGGGAGATCACATCAGGTTTGGAAACAGGAAACCCTGCTCAGGGGAAGAAAACAAGGGACATCAGTTGAATTCATGGGACACTTGTCAGAAAAAAAAAGTTCTATTATTTTAACCCCAGCCAGTAACCAGGCCCAACTCTCAAGTTGCTCAAAGGTGCTGGACGCTCTGCTTTTGGGGGATTTAACTATCCCCATCTCTCCTGTGAACACACAAAGCCAGACACTCATCAAATGAGATCCTAAAACACAGAGATTCCGTGTCCCAGACAGTGAAGACTCCAGAGTAAGTCCCCCGAGAAATGCTTCTTTCTGGCAGAGAGAGGACCAGAGACTATGAGCCATAGGAGAGCTGGAACAGGTGAGCATTGGCTGGTGGGGTTCAGCACAGTAAGGAAGAAGAGGGAGTGCAGAGGTCCCAGAATGCAGTATGTCAGTGGTATTATATGTCAGGAAAGCACATTTTGAGGAAATGGGGACTCTAGTAAGTGAGGAGAAATGGAAGGGAGTATGAATTTCCCCCAGTGTGTGGATAACTCCAATGAATTAAATACTATAATTTAGTTGCAACAGACTCTGATTCTTCTGGGAAAGAAGAATGTGAAAAAGAAGAGTGAGTGAAGTGAGACCCTTTCAGTCCCCAGAAGTTTCCCTACCAACCAATGACATCACTAGAAAGCACACATTTGTGGCAGGGATGGAGCGAATTCTCGATGCAAGGAATGTAAGATTTCAGCAAAGGTGGCTGGGTCACAGGGCTTAGGGGAAAAACGTGTGTGTGTGGGAGGGGGCTAAAGGCTAAAATGTCATTGCCTTAGTAATGGTGTTCAGGGTGCTCCCTGCTTCTGTCCTTAAAACTTTAGTGTAATTAGTAAATAGTGCAGCATGTTAATTCAGCAAACCTCAATGTTACTTATAAAAAAGACAAACATAAGCATGGTTCAGTGTCAAAGGCACTCAGCAAGTTTTACTGCCCGCCAGGCACATTTGTAGTGCCCTGGTGCCATGTGTACATAATGTGGCTAATCATACAGTATTTCATCAGCTGCAAATCTGAACAGAAATCAAAGGAGCCTGCCCTGCTGTGTACCATGGAAAGAAACAATTCCAGATTACTTTTGGCATTCATGGAGCAGCTGCACATAGTGGACCGTTGCTATTGGGCTTGGGAAACAAACACTGAGTGGTGGGATCATATTGTTATGCAGGTCTGGGATGACAAGCAGTGGCTGAAAAACTTTTGGATGCACAAAACCAACTTCCTGGAACTGTGAGCAGAGCTCACCTCTGCCCTGCGCTGCAAGGACACCAAAATAAGAGCTGCTCTCTCGGTGGACAAGCACGTGGCAATTGCTGTGTGAAAGTTGACAACTCCAGACTGCTACAGGTTGGTCACGAATCCGTTTGGAGTCAGGAAGTTGACGGTGGGGGTCACATTCACGCAAGTGTGCAAGGCCATTCATTGCATCCTGCTATGAAGGACTGTGACTCTGGGAAATGTGCATGAATTAGCAGATGGCTTTGCAGGAATGGGATTCCTTAACTGTTTTGGAGTGACAGATGACACCCATATCCCAATTTTGGCCCCAGACCATCTTCCGATGGAGTACATCAATTGAAAGGGCTACTTCTGTGTGGTATTGTAGGTGCTTGTGGATCACCGGGGTTGTTTCACTGATATCAAAGCAGGGTGGTCAGGGAAGGTGCATGACACACTTATCTTTAAGAACACTAGCCTGTATAGCAAGCTGCAAGCAGGGACTTTCTTTCCAGACCAGAATATTCCACTGGGGGATGTTGAAATGCCCATAGTGATCCTAGGAGACTCAGCCTACCCCTTACTCCCATGGCTCATGAAGCTTTATGGTGGAAACCTTGACAGCAGCAAGGAATGCTTCAGCAACTGGCTGAGCAGACACAGAATGACCGTTGAATGTAGTTTGGCAGATTAAAGGCTCGCTGGCGATGCCTTTATGGCAGGTTAGACCTCAATGAGGAAAATACTTCCATGGACATAGCAGCTTGCTGAACTCTGCATATTTGTGAAACTAAAGGGGAAAAGTTTGCCTGGGGTGGAGCATGGAGGCAGATCACCTGGCGACTGATTCTGAGCAGCCAGATACCAGGGCTATTAAAGGGACACAATAGGGGGGCTATTCGAATCAGGGAGGCTTTGAAGCAGCATTTTGACAATGAACCACAGTAATGTGTCTTTCTGCAATGCAAAGCTAGGCTTTGTTTACATGCTGCCTGGAATGATCCTTGTGATGATTGTTTCCTGAGTATGATCTGTAGTCTGCATATGTGCCCGTTCCCATTGTGTATGAATTCCAGCAGCAACCACCATATGTACAAAGAAAATGAGTCTTTATTTTTCTCCTCTGAGTACATTTTTATTAAACAGCAATAACTAATACACAATGTCTTGCAAGGGACAGCACACTGAGGTGCAGTCTCTTAATGGAGGCTCTCATAGCTGTGTGTAAGTCCAACTGTAGTTAAGGAATCTGTCTGAAGGGTGGAGCGCAACAACAAGCAGGCACATGCAAAGAATGTGAGGGTGGAGTTTGGGGAGGGCATGGCACACAGTTATCTCAGGGACTTCAGCATCTCTGTTTGGTCCTCCATCAGTTCTATCATCTGCTCCTGGCCCTGCTACCTCTCCTGGCTATGTATTTTCAATTTTTCATTAATTGACTCTCGCCATTCCCTGTGATCATGATCTGTGGTGTCAGACGTTTGGAGCACCTCTCTAAACATGTCCTCCTTACTCCACCTGGGTGGCCTCCTTATCTGACGCAAGCGCTCTGCCGGTGTGTAAGGGGTTCCCCTCAAGGCCACATCTGCAGAAACACAAGAAGCAATCAATAGAGGCAGGACTGTGAGTGCACTCACAGCATTGAATCATAATAATTAAATACACCTCTTTCTCACTCTCTCTTGGCAAGCACTACGAGTGCCCTAAACGTGGTGAGTTTGGCCCATGGGGGGGGGGGAAATGGGGGAAGATCCAAGATGGGGCAAAATGTCTGGGTGGTTTTGGAAGAGAATCACTGCAAGCAACTAGAGACACTACTATAAATTCTGTCACCGTTTTCCACAAGAAGGGGTCATTGAAGCTGATACTTCATTCCTGAGGGTAAACAAGAATGCAATGGTGCATCTCCTGCATACGTGTGGCTTCAGATCGGGTCCCTATGCTGATTGTCTGTGTGCTGCTTTGATCCCTGCACAAGTGATTGCCGATTGATGAGGGAAAATTTCCTATAGCGGGGTAAGAAACAAAGCAGCTCTGCCAAGGAACCTTCAGCAGAGAATTGGCAAGTACCTCCAGGAAAGTTTCCTAGCTATCCCTCTGGAGGACTCCTGTGAAATCTTGGTGTGCATTAACACTTTTCCACTGGGGCTCCTGTGACACACTGTACCTCAAAGTAGCACCCTGTAACCCCTTGTAAAGGGGCGGTCACCCCGTTCCAGCCCTAAAAGGGTTAAAAGCCAGTCCTTGGAGGGGGCTGGGGCTGAAAACCAAACATAGAAGGCTGGGAGGCAGCCAATCAGGGCCAGGCTGGGCCCTATAACAGGGCTGGAGGGCCAGAAGGCAGTCAGTCTTTCTCCAGCTTTGGAGAGAGATGGACCTGGCTGCCTGAAGGAAAAAAGGGTACTTTGGACAGCGCAGTGCTGGGGAAGGGCAGGAGGAGCTGGGGAAGCTCCAGCCTGGCAAATCCCCAGGCAGGGGCCTTGTTTTAAGGGCTGGAGGAGGTCCTAGGGCTGTGGGGAAGCAGCCACGGGAGGAAGAGGTAGCAGGTCCAACCCCGTTGCCGATGATGAGTGGCCACTTCAGACTGCAGTTTGCCCCTGAG
>NW_020699687.1:0-6252 GCF_002925995.2 Terrapene triunguis | reverse complement strand
CCCACGGCTAGTTCTCCAGTGACAACAAAGGAGGTAACCCACACCCAGGCGGGCATTAAACGACCGCAAGGGTGTCATAAACAAGGAATTTACAATTATGTAAGAGTTGTGCAAGTACCACCCAATCTGGATTGCTCAACTGTATGACACAGTTGCACAAGGCCACACCAGTGGGATTGCTCAGGCCTTGCTGAGTCACAGAGTTACCAGTCACAGAGTTACCGGAGTTCTTGCATCTGCAGAAGTGAGGGTTTTTACCCACGACAGCTTATGCCCAATTAAATCTGTTAGTCTTTAAGGTGCCACCAGACTCCTTGTTGTTTTTGTGGATACAGATTAACATGGCCACCCCCAGATACTAGAGTTACCAGGATATGTCTGAGCTAGTATTTTCCAGGCACATTGACTGAGGGTATAAAATAAGGGACAGTGGCATCATGCAATTACCTTTCTCCTCCCCCACCTACACTGACGGCAACAAGAACAGTGGGAAGACAGGACTTGAACTGAGGAGCCTGGTCCCAGGCCGAGGAGGAAAGTCAGCCTGTGTATTAAGGATTGTAACCTGCCTGCAACATCCAGTGAGGTGAGAAACTGCTTGATCCAAATACTGCTTAGTCTAATGAGATTTAGGATTGAGACTCATACATACTTTTTATTTTATTTGGTAACTATTTCTGACCTTTTTGCCTACCACTTATAATCACTTAAAAATTTAGCTCTGTAGTTAATAAACTTATTCTTTTAACATTTTATCCTTATCAGTGAATTTGTCTAAAGTGCTGGGAAATTTGCTCAGCTTACAAAGGCTGGGGCATGTCCACTTTCCTTTGATGAAGTGGTGAACTAATGAGTAAGTTTGCACCCTTCAAGAGAAGGTCTCGAGCAGTGTAAGATGGTATGTTTCTGGGGTTCAAGGTTAGGGGCTTGGGAGCCTTCATGCAGGTTAGCTGAGTGTGCCTCTGCTTGCTGGTGGCTGAGTGAAAACACCACTTTGAGGGGTTCACTGTTTATCACTGGCAAAGTATTGTGAGAGCTAGCCCAGGCTGGAGATTTAAGGGGGCACAGTGGTCCCACAGTTCCAGGTTGTACCCTGGGGGTCTGGTCACACCCCCACTGTGTAGCCGCATAGGGAAATGGGAAGCAGACACAAAAACTGCTAGTCTTGTACATTTCTATACCTTAACCAACTTCTACCATAAAATGAAACCAAGGACAGCTGTATATGAAACGGAGCAGTATGAAATCAAAATGAGCACTTACCGAAGCTCCCTTCTGCACCGTGAGTGCCAGAGCCGGAGTGCTGGCACTGTCTTGAATCCTCCAGGGTTGAAAAGATATCCTGGCTTGCCATGGTACTGGATGACCCTTTCCCACCTCATCCTCCAATTCCACTTTGTCCTCAGGGTTGAGTGTGCTGGCCGCTGTCTCCAGCCCCCCTGAAGTATCCACAGGGCTCTTGGTGGTGGAGGTGGAGTCACCACCGAAGACCGCATACAGCTCCTTGTAGCAGTGGCAGGTCTCTGGTGCAGCACTAGAGGTCCAGCACCAGATGGTTTGACTCCCTTGCCTTTTCGTACACCTGCCTCAGCTCCTTGATCTTTGTACATCCCATTTGTAGCCCTTTTCCAACATGCCATCAGAAATCTTCCCGTAGCTATTCCAGTTCCTATGGCTGGAAGGAGCTGGGACAGACTGCTCTCCCCACAGACCCAGCAGATCCAACAACTCCGATGTACTCCAGGCAGGAGCACGTTTGCTGCACGGAGCCATCATGGTCAGCTGGGAAGATGCAATGTGAGTTCTCCACACCAAGCAAACAGGAAGCGGAATTTCAAAATTTCCCAGTACTTTAAAGGGGGAGAGGTGAATGTCTGTGTACCTGGCTGCAGGGCAGCCAAGTTCGAATTGCTGACCAGAGCGGTCAGGATGGGCATTGTGGGGCACCTCCTGGAGGCCATGTACAGTGATATAACCAGCACAGTGTCTACACTGACACGTTGTCGACCTAACTTTGCCGCAAAAATCCTATGCCTCTCATCATGGTGGTTCTATTTTGTCAGCAAAGCAGAAGAGTTAAATTGGCAAGAGGAGCATTGTAGTGTGTACACAACAACTGTTTCGTTGACGAAATCTGACTTTTGTCAACAAAACTCTGTAGCGTAGACAAGGCCTAAGTCTGTATAAATATATGATCATGAGCTAATTGCAACTATTCATTAAACAGAAAAATAAAGCCGTACTAAACATTGAGAGTAACTTCAAGAAAACATGAAATCCGTTTATACAATTGGCCACTGCTACTCCGTATACATTTCAGATCCTTCATCTGATGAAAAACTGGGAATTCTACAATAGGACTCTGGAAAACAAATTGTGAAACACAAGGGAATGGACACAGTTGTGAGCCAATCATTCTAAACGTATTTAATGTAAATTTTTCATTATTATGTCTTAATGGTGTGTTGTTATGATATGATTTCTAATTAAAAGTTTTATTAGTTTGCAGAAACCTATTTGAAGCATAAAGACATCAGTAGTGTGGCAAGAACAAGAGACCGTAACTATATATAGAAGAAAAATAGCAATCATTTTTAATGCAAGAGTCCGACAATTTTGTTATGTATGCTTTGTGAGGCCAGAGTACATAGGAAGATAACATATAATGCCCAGAAACAATTAAGTGCAGCAACGACCCTTAATTATAAGCATAGACACTTAGTACACTGACGGTTTTCTGTCACTGTAGGAAATCCACCTCCTTGAGAGACAGTAGCTGGTGTGATAGACCCAGGCCAGTGGGGTACAACAAAGTAGTAGAAGGCAGATATACTGGCCACTGGACTAGCAGTTTTCTGTTCCTTGACTGATCAGAGCAGGGGCTGCTCCAGGCTAATGAGAACACCTGACTCCAATTAACCTGCAAAGAGTCAGGTGAGGCCATTAAGGTAATGTGAACACATGACTCTAATTAAGGTCCTTTTGATACTATAAAAGGGCTCCCTATAGTCAGGCTGGGGAGAGCCAGGGAGCCAGAGGAGAGGAAGTGCGGCTGAAGGGCTGGTTAATTGAGACACCCTCAAGCCATTGGTAAGGGAGCCCTAAGGTAAGGGTGAAGAAGGGAGAAGCGGGAGAGCTGTGGGGAAGTGGCCCTGGGAAATGTAGCAACTCTGGCAGTGAAAGGTCGGCTGCCAACAGCTGCTACCATTAGGGTCCCTGGGCTGGAACCCGGAGTAGAGGGCGGGGCTGGGTTCCCCCCAACCCGCCACTACAGAAACACTTCCTAGGAAGGGAAGACAGGCCCCTGTCAGGACAGGAGGCTAAACTGTTCTGAAATAAGCCCTAGGGACAACAGAGACTGTGGGAGTTCTCTCACCAACCTCCTTGCTGGCTTATGATGAAAAGGGCTCAGTAGACTGTAACCCTGGCCCTCAAGAGAGAAGGGCTACGTGGAGGGTCGCAGTGAGCTTCTGAGGCTAGCATAAACCGCCTAGAAGCGCGGGACCCACGGGGACAAGGTCGGAGCTCTGCCACACTAGGTTGGCAGAAGAATACTTCCATCGACCTAGCAGTGTCTATACCAGGGCTTAGGTTGGCTTAACTATGTCTCTCAGGGATGTGATTTTTTTCACACCCCTCAGTAACATAGCTAGGTCAATCTAAGTTTCAGGTGTGGACCAGGCCTTAGCCCTAATCCTCCACAGACACCTTCCCCTTCCTTACACAGCCTCAGCCCTCCCCACCTAGTGGGAACTTCTTTTCCCCTCCCACTGCTCCCTGTTCTCCCTTCACTCCCGAACAGCACCGTGTACATTCTCCTATCAACAGATGGGCACATCTGACCGCCACACAATCCATGCATGACATAGTACATCTGTTTACTAGACTTTATTTAGAATTGACTCTTCAAATGAGGAAAAGGTAGGAAAGTTATCATTCAGTTTTCATAAATCCAGAAAGGATAAATTAAATAAAATGTAAAAATGCTATTTTTTTTCCAAAATGGCCGATAGCACAAAAAAAAATCACATAAGGGAAAAAAAGGGGAGGGGGGTATAAAAACTTTAGAAACTTGTCAAATTATATGATGAGAAAACAGATAAAAGCAACCCCCCACAATTATTAATAACTGATGGGACAGGAATTCTTACCCAGCCATGCCATATTCTCATAGTTCTCCTGCATGACGTCTCTGTAGAGGGCTCTCTGAGCAGGGTCCAGCAGAGCCCACACTTCCTTGGTGAAATGCACAGCCACCTCCTCGAAGGTCACCGGCCCCTGAAAGAGAGTAATTTCCCAGTCAGTACCTGCTGCCCCAGTGATAATCACACTATTTATGGGAGAGCAGGGCCAGTAAAATGGAAGCTCTTGGAGTGGCATGGTAGCAGAGTCCCACCCTCATGCTTTTCAGAGCAGCTAGGAGGCATCAGAGTAAGGTGAGAAAGAGAGCCCCTCATCCCACCCAGAGGACAGAGGGAGGCACGGTCTTCACGTTTATCGCACATCTACTAACCAGAGATTGATACAGTAGATGGAGCCCCCAGCAGGGTCCTGGTACAGCCCCCTGGAAGGAATCCCAACTCCCTCAAAATAAAGAAACAATATATAACAAATAAAAGAAAGGGGAAGTCGATAGGAAAGAATATAAGTCAGAAGCTTGGAATTGTAGAAAATTGAAAAGGGAAGCAAAGGGACACAAGGAGAACTCTAGGGCCAGCAGAGTTAAGGATGATATAAAGAAGATTTTTTAAAATTATACTAGAACAAAACAAATCCTAACAATGGTATTGGTACATTACTAAATGGAAATGGTAGAAGTATCAATAATAATGAAGAAGAAGAGGCAATTTTTTTCAGTAAATCGTTCTGTTCTATAAAAAAAATAAATGATTGTCAGGAATCAGGGCCTGCAAGCAGTCAGTCTGAAAGCAGGGCCTGCAGCAGAACCAGTTTCTGTGCAACCTGAGTGCAGCTAGCTTATAATAGATTGCCTAATTGGCTATACTATGTGATTGATTGGAAGAGTCAGCAGACCAGCTCTTATGTCCAGCAGCAACAGCAGTCCAGCAGCTGCTCAAAGCATTCACCAATGGCTGTGATAGCTCCTGCACCTGCTTGTTCCCAGCTCTGCTCCAGCCTTGGACCCAGGCTTGCCCCACTCCAGATAACTAGGTTCTGACCCTGGGGTCCGACTCCTGATCATGTGTGCAGTCTTGGGAGAGTCTACGCCTAAACCAACCACCTCTACTCAAAGCTTGAGAAATGCGAGTTCAATAAGGAGATAGTGAAATTCTTGGGATAGGTGGTCACACCTGAGGGACTCACCTTGGACCCACATAAGACTGGCAGTATCCGTCTGGGCCGCACCCAAGGATGTACAGGGGAGCAACAATTCCTGAGGTTTGCCAATTTCTACAGGCAATTTATTAAAAGATTCTCTAGCCTGGTTTCACCGAGAAAAAGGGGACCCAATTTTGCCTGGTCCACAGAGAATCAGTCAGCCCTTGATTGACTGAAGAGTGCATTCACCTCATCAGTTATCCTGATTCACTCAGATCCCACTAACCCATTTATATGAAGAACAATGCCTTGAACTTTGCCATTGGTGCAGTATTATCTCAACATGCAGGTCCCCACAACCAAATCCACTCTGTGCTTTTTAATCTTGGAAGCTAACCGCCACAGAGAACAATTACAATATTTGGGGAAGGAGATACCATCTTAAAAGGTGGCTTTCAAGGAGTGGTGCCACCTCCTAGAAGGAACCCAATTCCTAGTCCAAGTCCTGATGATCCATAAGAGCTTGGAATACCTAGGGACTGCTACATGAATTTGAAGAAGAGGGACCAACGGATCCCACTTTGGTTCTCACTTACATTTTGTTGTAATCTCTCACCCAGGAATGAGAAACGGGAAGGCAGATGCCCTGTTCTGCAAAGTTGAGTCTCTCACACTTGATGAAGAGCGCTCCATCACCGTGATCAAGGCATCCAACTCTGTCAACAGGACTATTGTCAGCTGTGTGACATCTTCCATCCACTACCTGATCCCCGATGACCCATTCCCGACCCAGACCCTGAATGATGCAGGTACCCAACCCAACACGAATCAGAGTTTCAACTACAGAATGGCTTCCCCTATTGCAAGGTTGTCTTTATGTTCCAGAGGGACAACCTAGGCTTCAGATATTGAAACATTGTCACAATTCACTTTTGCAGGCCATTTTGGCCAGCTAAAGACTTGGAATCTGGT
>NW_020699686.1:0-6251 GCF_002925995.2 Terrapene triunguis | reverse complement strand
CCCACGGCTAGTTCTCCAGTGACAACAAAGGAGGTAACCCACACCCAGGCGGGCATTAAACGACCGCAAGGGTGTCATAAACAAGGAATTTACAATTATGTAAGAGTTGTGCAAGTACCACACAATCTGAATTGCTCAACTCTATGACACAGTTGCACAAGGCCACACCAGTGGGATTGCTCAGGCCTTGCTGAGTCACAGAGTTACCAGTCACAGAGTTACTGGAGTTCTTGCATCTGCAGAAGTGAGGGTTTTTACCCACGACAGCTTATGCCCAATTAAATCTGTTGGTCTTTAAGGTGCCACCAGACTCCTTTGTTTTTTTTTGTGGATACAGACTAACATGGCCACCCCCTGATACTAGAGATACCAGGATATGTCGGAGCTAGTATTTTCCAGGCACGTTGACTGAGGGTATAAAATAAGGGACAGTGGCAACATGCAATTACCTTTCTCCTCCCCCACCTACACTGACGGCAACAAGAACAGTGGGAAGACAAGACTTGAACTGAGGAGCCTGGTCCCAGGCCGAGGAGGAAAGTCAGCCTGTGTATTAAGGATTGTAACCTGCCTGCAACATCCAGTGAGGTGAGAAAAACTGCTTGATCCAAATACTGCTTAGTCTAATGAGATTTAGGATTGAGACTCATACATACTTTTTATTTTATTTGGTAACTATTTCTGACCTTTTTGCCTACCACTTATAATCACTTAAAAATTTAGCTCTGTAGTTAATAAACTTATTCTTTTAACATTTTATCCTTATCAGTGAATTTGTCTAAAGTGCTGGGAAATTTGCTCAGCTTACAAAGGCTGGGGCATGTCCACTTTCCTTTGATGAAGTGGTGAACTAATGAGTAAGTTTGCACCCTTCAAGAGAAGGTCTCGAGCAGTGTAAGATGGTATGTTTCTGGGGTTCAAGGTTAGGGGCTTGGGAGCCTTCATGCAGGTTAGCTGAGTGTGCCTCTGCTTGCTGGTGGCTGAGTGAAAACACCACTTTGAGGGGTTCACTGTTTATCACTGGCAAAGTATTGTGAGAGCTAGCCCAGGCTGGAGATTTAAGGGGGCACAGTGGTCCCACAGTTCCAGGTTGTACCCTGGGGGTCTGGTCACACCCCCACTGTGTAGCCGCATAGGGAAATGGGAAGCAGACACAAAAACTGCTAGTCTTGTACATTTCTATACCTTAACCAACTTCTACCATAAAATGAAACCAAGGACAGCTGTATATGAAACGGAGCAGTATGAAATCAAAATGAGCACTTACCGAAGCTCCCTTCTGCACCGTGAGTGCCAGAGCCGGAGTGCTGGCACTGTCTTGAATCCTCCAGGGTTGAAAAGATATCCTGGCTTGCCATGGTACTGGATGACCCTTTCCCACCTCATCCTCCAATTCCACTTTGTCCTCAGGGTTGAGTGTGCTGGCCGCTGTCTCCAGCCCCCCTGAAGTATCCACAGGGCTCTTGGTGGTGGAGGTGGAGTCACCACCGAAGACCGCATACAGCTCCTTGTAGCAGTGGCAGGTCTCTGGTGCAGCACTAGAGGTCCAGCACCAGATGGTTTGACTCCCTTGCCTTTTCGTACACCTGCCTCAGCTCCTTGATCTTTGTACATCCCATTTGTAGCCCTTTTCCAACATGCCATCAGAAATCTTCCCGTAGCTATTCCAGTTCCTATGGCTGGAAGGAGCTGGGACAGACTGCTCTCCCCACAGACCCAGCAGATCCAACAACTCCGATGTACTCCAGGCAGGAGCACGTTTGCTGCACGGAGCCATCATGGTCAGCTGGGAAGATGCAATGTGAGTTCTCCACACCAAGCAAACAGGAAGCGGAATTTCAAAATTTCCCAGTACTTTAAAGGGGGAGAGGTGAATGTCTGTGTACCTGGCTGCAGGGCAGCCAAGTTCGAATTGCTGACCAGAGCGGTCAGGATGGGCATTGTGGGGCACCTCCTGGAGGCCATGTACAGTGATATAACCAGCACAGTGTCTACACTGACACGTTGTCGACCTAACTTTGCCGCAAAAATCCTATGCCTCTCATCATGGTGGTTCTATTTTGTCAGCAAAGCAGAAGAGTTAAATTGGCAAGAGGAGCATTGTAGTGTGTACACAACAACTGTTTCGTTGACGAAATCTGACTTTTGTCAACAAAACTCTGTAGCGTAGACAAGGCCTAAGTCTGTATAAATATATGATCATGAGCTAATTGCAACTATTCATTAAACAGAAAAATAAAGCCGTACTAAACATTGAGAGTAACTTCAAGAAAACATGAAATCCGTTTATACAATTGGCCACTGCTACTCCGTATACATTTCAGATCCTTCATCTGATGAAAAACTGGGAATTCTACAATAGGACTCTGGAAAAGAAATTGTGAAACACAAGGGAATGGACACAGTTGTGAGCCAATCATTCTAAACTTATTTAATGTAAATTTTTCATTATTAATGGTGTATTGTTATGATATGATTTCTAATTAAAAGTTTTATTAGTCTGCAGAAACCTATTTGAAGCATAAAGACATCAGTATTGTGGCGAGAACAAGAGACCGTAACTATATATAGAAGAAAAATAGCAATCATTTTTAATGCAAGAGTCCGACAATAATTTTGTTATGTATGCCTTGTGAAGCCACAGTACATAGGAAGATAACATATAATGCCCAGAAACAATTAAGTGCAGCAACGACCCTTAATTATAAGCATAGACACTTAGTACACTGACGGTTTTCTGTCACTGTAGGAAATCCACCTCTTTGAGAGACAGTAGCTAGTGTGATAGACCCAGGCCAGTGGGGTACAACAAAGTAGTAGAAGGCAGATATACTGGCCACTGGATTAGCAGTTTTCTGTTCCTTGACTGATCAGAGCAGGGGCTGCTCCAGGCTAATGAGAACACCTGACTCCAATTAACCTGCAAAGAGTCAGGTGAGGCCATTAAGGTAATGTGAACACATGACTCTAATTAAGGTCCTTTTGATACTATAAAAGGGCTCCCTATAGTCAGGCTGGGGAGAGCCAGGGAGCCAGAGGAGAGGAAGTGCGGCTGAAGGGCTGGTTAATTGAGACACCCTCAAGCCATTGGTAAGGGAGCCCTAAGGTAAGGGTGAAGAAGGGAGAAGCGGGAGAGCTGTGGGGAAGTGGCCCTGGGAAATGTAGCAACTCTGGCAGTGAAAGGTCGGCTGCCAACAGCTGCTACCATTAGGGTCCCTGGGCTGGAACCCGGAGTAGAGGGCGGGGCTGGGTTCCCCCCAACCCGCCACTACAGAAACACTTCCTAGGAAGGGAAGACAGGCCCCTGTCAGGACAGGAGGCTAAACTGTTCTGAAATAAGCCCTAGGGACAACAGAGACTGTGGGAGTTCTCTCACCAACCTCCTTGCTGGCTTATGATGAAAAGGGCTCAGTAGACTGTAACCCTGGCCCTCAAGAGAGAAGGGCTACGTGGAGGGTCGCAGTGAGCTTCTGAGGCTAGCATAAACCGCCTAGAAGCGCGGGACCCACGGGGACAAGGTCGGAGCTCTGCCACACTAGGTTGGCAGAAGAATACTTCCATCGACCTAGCAGTGTCTATACCAGGGCTTAGGTTGGCTTAACTATGTCTCTCAGGGATGTGATTTTTTTCACACCCCTCAGTAACATAGCTAGGTCAATCTAAGTTTCAGGTGTGGACCAGGCCTTAGCCCTAATCCTCCACAGACACCTTCCCCTTCCTTACACAGCCTCAGCCCTCCCCACCTAGTGGGAACTTCTTTTCCCCTCCCACTGCTCCCTGTTCTCCCTTCACTCCCGAACAGCACCGTGTACATTCTCCTATCAACAGATGGGCACATCTGACCGCCACACAATCCATGCATGACATAGTACATCTGTTTACTAGACTTTATTTAGAATTGACTCTTCAAATGAGGAAAAGGTAGGAAAGTTATCATTCAGTTTTCATAAATCCAGAAAGGATAAATTAAATAAAATGTAAAAATGCTATTTTTTTTCCGAAAATGGCCGATAGCACAAAAAAAATCACATAAGGGAAAAAAAAGGGGAGGGGGGTATAAAAACTTTAGAAACTTGTCAAATTATATGATGAGAACAGATAAAAGCAAGCCCCCACAATTATTAATAAGTGATGGGACAGGAATTCTTACCCAGCCAGGCCACATTCTCATCGTTCTCCTGCATGACGTCCCTGTAGAGGGCTCTCTGAGCGGGGTCCAGCAGAGCCCACTCTTCCTTGGTGAAATGCACAGCCACCTCCTCGAAGGTCACCGGCCCCTGAAAGAGCATAATTTCCCAGTCAGTACCTGCTGCCCCAGTGATAATCACACTATTTATGGGAGAGCAGGGCCAGTAAAATGGAAGCTCTTGGAGTGGCATGGTAGCAGAGTCCCACCCTCATGCTTTTCAGAGCAGCTAGGAGGCATCAGGGTAAGGTGAGAAAGAGAGCCCCTCATCCCACCCAGAGGACAGAGGGAGGCACGGTCTTCACGTTTATCGCACATCTACTAACCAGAGATTGATACAGTAGATGGAGCCCCCAGCAGAGTCCTGGTACAGCCCCCTGGAAGGAATCCCAACTCCCTCAAAATAAAGAAACAATATATAACAAATAAAAGAAAGGGGAAGTCGATAGGAAAGAATATAAGTCAGAAGCTTGGAATTGTAGAAAATTGAAAAGGGAAGCAAAGGGACACAAGGAGAACTCTAGGGCCAGCAGAGTTATGGATGATATAAAGAAGATTTTTTAAAATTGTACTAGAACAAAACAAATCCTAACAATGGTATTGGTACATTACTAAATGGAAATGGTAGAAGTATCAATAATAATGAAGAAGAAGAGGCAATTTTTTTCAGTAAATCGTTCTGTTCTATAAAAAAAATAAATGATTGTCAGGAATCAGGGCCTGCAAGCAGTCAGTCTGAAAGCAGGGCCTGCAGCAGAACCAGTTTCTGTGCAACCTGAGTGCAGCTAGCTTGTAATAGATTGCCTAATTGGCTATACTATGTGATTGATTGGAAGAGTCAGCAGACCAGCTCTTATGTCCAGCAGCAACAGCAGTCCAGCAGCTGCTCAAAGCATTCACCAATGGCTGTGATAGCTCCTGCACCTGCTTGTTCCCAGCTCTGCTCCAGCCTTGGACCCAGGCTTGCCCCACTCCAGATAACTAGGTTCTGACCCTGGGGTCCGACTCCTGATCATGTGTGCGGTCTTGGGAGAGTCTACGCCTAAACCAACCACCTCTACTCAAAGCTTGAGAAATGCGAGTTCAATAAGGAGATAGTGAAATTCTTGGGATAGGTGGTCACACCTGAGGGACTCACCTTGGACCCACATAAGACTGGCAGTATCCGTCTGGGCCGCACCCAAGGATGTACAGGGGAGCAACAATTCCCGAGGTTTGCCAATTTCTACAGGCAATTTATTAAAAGATTCTCTAGCCTGGTTTCACCGAGAAAAAGGGGACCCAATTTTGCCTGGTCCACAGAGAATCAGTCAGCCCTTGATTGACTGAAGAGTGCATTCACCTCATCAGTTATCCTGATTCACTCAGATCCCACTAACCCATTTATATCAAGAACAATACCTCGAACTTTGCCATTGGTGCAGTATTATCTCAACATGCAGGTCCCCACAACCAAATCCACTCTGTGCTTTTTAATCTTGGAAGCTAACCGCCACAGAGAACAATTACAATATTTGGGGAAGGAGATACCATCTTAAAAGGTGGCTTTCAAGGAGTGGTGCCACCTCCTAGAAGGAACCCAATTCCTAGTCCAAGTCCTGATGATCCATAAGAGCTTGGAATACCTAGGGACTGCTACATGAATTTGAAGAAGAGGGACCAACGGATCCCACTTTGGTTCTCACTTACATTTTGTTGTAATCTCTCACCCAGGAATGAGAAACGGGAAGGCAGATGCCCTGTTCTGCAAAGTTGAGTCTCTCACACTTGATGAAGAGCGCTCCATCACCGTGCTCAAGGCATCCAACTCTGTCAACAGGACTATTGTCAGCTGTGTGACATCTTCCATCCACTACCTGATCCCTGATGACCCATTCCCGACCCAGACCCTGAATGATGCAGGTACCCAACCCAACACGAATCAGAGTTTCAACTACAGAATGGCTTCCCCTATTGCAAGGTTGTCTTTATGTTCCAGAGGGACAACCTAGGCTTCAGATATTGAAACATTGTCACAGTTCACTTTTGCAGGCCATTTTGGCCAGCTAAAGACTTGGAATCTGGT
>NW_020699685.1:0-6571 GCF_002925995.2 Terrapene triunguis | reverse complement strand
TTCACCACCAGATGTCAGGGTAGAGCTCATCCTGACTCTGCTTACATCCTCCCCCCAGCCGAGAATTTGTCGTCCCGACAAATCACTCTCCCTATTATACCAACTCACTGGTTCCCTCCAAAGGGCCTCAGATAGCCCACTTTAGCTTCCACAAGCCTGTGTGCTAAACATATTGGTTCCTCACTAGTCACCCCAGGTGCATCATAAGTCAACCGTTTTACTGGCCTTATTACCCTGTCTCGTCTATTGAGAATCTCTGTTGCCGTGGTAGGGGGGACAGCCTCTTGAACGATGGATGGAGAGGTTTCCTTTGAGGGCCCCTCAGCTATTGGTATAGGCCCCTGCATTTCTAGTTCTAACAGTGGAGGGTCCAAGGTGCCCAGGACATCCTCCACCTGTATGTCTCCACTGTCCAATAACCTGGGTGCGTCATCACATGGGGGTCCCACCAGTGGCTCAGGGGTGTCAGGAATGGGCCTAAATACTTCTGCCATGGGGTTTAGGGCGGAAGAGGAGGAGCTCTCTTTTGATTCAGCTGATCGAGACTGAAATCTTGTCTCCATCCCAGGATACACCATGGTTGTGTCTTCCTCCTCAGACTCACTCTCGGATGTGCTGCATGGGGGTAGGTTAGCTGCAGGGGGCTGGCTGTCCACGTTGGAGGGCGGCTTTGGTCCAGCACCTTCATTCTGCCCAGTTGCCCTGTTGTGGCCCATCTCATACGGGGTGCCTACCAATTCCCCCACCGGGAGCAAAAGGTTTCTATGCACTGTCTTTGTCTGCCCTGGACCTTCTTCAGGTTTGATCTTGTAGGCCGGCAGGTCCCCTAGCTTTTCCATCACCAAGTAAGGTATTGCCTTCCATCTGTCAGCTATCTTGTGTTTGCCAGCAATACCCAAATTTCGCAGCAGGACTCTGTCCCCCGGCTGGAGTTCTTGCAGACGTACCCTAGCATCATATCGATGTTTGTTGCGGTCTGCGTTCTTCCGAGCCACAGATGTAGCTAAGTGATAAGCATCCCGCAGCTTTTCTCTCAGTCGGGATACATATTGCTGATGAGTTTCATAGCTATCTCCATCCTCTGATACACCAAAGCACAGGTCTATGGGTAATCGTGGTTCTCGCCCAAACATTAAGAGATATGGGGTGACCCCCGTAGCATCGTTCTTTGTGGCGTTGTAGGCGTGCACCAGATATGCAACATGTTGGCTCCAGGTTGCTTTCTGCTCTGGTCGCAAAGTCCCCAACATATCTAATAGGGTTCGGTTGAACCTCTCTGGCTGAGGATCACCTTGCGGGTGATAAGGCGTTGTTGTAGACTTCTTAATTCCCGCTATCCTCAGCACCTCCTTCAGAAGTTGACTCTGAAAGTCCCGCCCCTGATCCGAGTGTATCCGGGCTGGGAATCCATAAACTGAAAAATATTTTTCCCACAGTACTCGAGCGACAGTGGTGGCCCTCTGATCACGCGTGGGATATGCCTGCGCATATCGCGTATAATGGTCAGTCACTACTAGAATGTTCCCAATATTCCTCTTGTCTACTTCTAAAGACAAGAAATCGATGCATACCAGTTCCAAAGGTTTGGTGCTGGTGATGTTCTTGAGATATGCAGCCCTCGTGGGCAGAGTCTTCCTTTGAACACATCGAGCGCAAGTCTCACATTTCCTACGAACATCTTCAGCCATCCGGGGCCAATAGAATCTACTACGAAGAAGTTCCAGGGTCCTCTCCATCCCTAAATGTCCGAAGTCATCATGCAGGGCCCTCATGGCCAGGGCTCTGTACTCTTTTGGCAGCACTAGTTGTGCTCGTTGCTTTTGTAAAGGGTCGGTGGTCATTCGATGTAACACTCCCTGGATCAGTTTTAGTTTGGTCCATTCTCTCAATAGTAGTTTACCCTCCGGGTTAGGGGGGACAACCGCAGCTGGGCTTCGCCCCTCCCTTTTGGCAAGTAGTGTATCACGAATGTCAATATCTTGCAGCTGGGCTTCTTGCCAGTCAGCCGCATTGAGCACAGGCAAGGGAGATTGGTCCAATGCAATATAGTTCACAGACGCAGAAGGCACGCAGTCAGGGGGCAGGCCCAAAGCTTCAGCAACACATCCATGAAGGCTCTCATGGGCCTCTGGCTCTCGGCGACTCACACTGCAAATAGCCCTCACTCCATCCATGGGTATCATAGCCACTTCAGGTGCCTGCGGACGCCTGGACAATGCATCTGCATCTACATTGCTTCTCCCTGATCGGTATTGAATGCTGAACTCATAGCTAGCCAAGGCGGCCACCCATCTCTGCCCGGTAGCATCCAACTTAGCACTTGTTAACATGTAAGTCAATGGGTTGTTGTCTGTCCACACCTGGAACTGAGCACCATACAAGTAGTCTCGAAATTTCTCAGTGATGGCCCATTTCAAGGCCAAGAACTCCAGCTTGTGGATGGGATAGCGAGTTTCACTGTCAGACAGTCCTCGGCTGGCAAAGGCTACGGGTTTATGTTTGCCTTCCACTTCCTGGTACAGTACTGCTCCCAGACCCTCCAAACTGGCATCAGTATGTAGGATAAACGGTTTGCTCGGATCAGCAAAGACTAGGACGGGGGCATGAGTTAGGCGAGTAATGATTTCCTGAAAAGCCCTCTCACATCTCTCGTCCCACCTTGGCCCAAACGGTTCGAAGGGGCCATAGTGTCTCTGCACAGGAGGCTTTGGAGGCCTCCTCTTATTCTTGGTCTTAGATTTGTTCTTGTTGGACTGGTATCCCCTGGTAAGATCATTCAGGGGTTTTACAATCGTAGCGTAGTTCTTCACAAATCTACGGTAGTAGCCACTAAATCCAAGAAAGGTCTTGAGTTCTCTGTAGTTACTTGGATGTGGCCAGGTAGTGAGTGCTTCTATTTTGTCAGGATCAGTACTCACACCCTCCTGGGACACGATGTGACCCACATACTTCACTGAGGTTCGGCAGAACTGGCATTTGTCAATTGAAAGCTTCAAACCATACGCCTCCAACCTATCAAGCACTTTAAGAAGTCTTTCTTCATGCTCCTCCAAGGTTCTTCCAAACACAATCAGGTCATCCAAGTAAACTAACACTTGCAGTAAGTTCATGTCTCCCACGACTTTCTCCGTAAGACGTTGAAATGTGGCAGGTGCCCCAGAAATCCCTTGGGGCATGCGTTCGAACTGGTAGAACCCTAACGGGCAGATGAAGGCTGTCTTCTCCTTATCTTCTTCTCCCAGAGGGATCTGGTAGTATCCACTCCGAAGATCCAACACAGAGAACCACTGGCTACCCAGCAAACAGTCCAAGGCATCTTGTACTCGAGGCATGGTGTATTGGTCAACTGTAGTGCGCCTGTTTAGGGTGCGGTAGTCAATACACATCCGGATTTTCCCACTCTTCTTACGAACCACCACAATGGGAGAGGCGTAGGGACTTCGGGACTCTGTAATGATACCATTCGCGATCAGCTCTTGAAGATGATGGCGTACGTCTTCCATCTCAGAGAGAGCAATCCTCCTAGATCTCTCCCGGAAGGGTCGGGGATCTTGTAGCCTGATGTGGTGTTCCACTCCTTTGGCACATCCCACGTCCCACTCATGCAGTGAGAATACCTTGGATCTCTCACAAAGCTTCTTCCGCAGGCGATCCTTCCACTCCTCAGGCAATGGTGAGTCCCCAAAGTCAAACTTTGCGGGGTCCATCACTGGAACTTCAGCTTCACACTGGGGTCTCACAATGGTTTCAGGCTCAAAGATGTCTGCAATCTTCTGCCCTGGTTTTACAAACACGTCACGGCGTGTTTCATTAGCAATCAGTATAGTCACCTCTTCCTGGGCTTCAGCAGGTAGGGTTATGACTCCACTGAGAACCTGCACTCCTTCTGGGAGCCCTCCCTCGGTCGGCTGCTCTACCATTGCTAATGTTCCCTTACTGTCTTTTAGGCAGGTACTCATGACAATCACTTCCCTTTCTGTCATTGCAGGAACCACTAAGGGGACCGGGCCCGCATACCTCAATGCTCCCACTGGCAAATCAGGCATCACTTTTCTTGTGTCCTCAATTTTTCTGTAGGCTGCGGCACGGTGTGTGTGTATCACCAAGGTGTTCAGATATTGGTCCCCTGCTCGCTGTCTGCAGTAATCGGCAAGTACCTTAAAGAGGCTGGAGTTGGTCCCTATTAGCACGGACACATCAGAGGCTCCTTTAGGGTCAGGGCATATTAAAGCAGCAGTGTCCACCTCCTGTCTTACCCCAGCAATCTCTTCTGGGAATTCCAAGTGTACTATGACATACCCCTGATAGGGGTATTCATCCATGCTGAGGCCACACAGGCCGAGCCCTGTCAGGGGCCGTATAGGCAGATGCCTAAGCATCTGCTGGTAGAAAGACTGGAATATGATAGTCACTTGGGATCCTGTGTCAAGCACTGCTCTACATTCTGTCCCTTCAACCTTTATAGTTACCTCCGCTCGGGGTCCTATCAATCCTGGTGGGATTCGGGCTGCATGGTTCTTTCCAGGGGAGCCTCCACACCCTGTAGGCCTAGGCGGCTCCCTTCCCAGGCCCTGGGGCCGTTTCCCGACTTTCCCCAGGTGGTCCTCAGCTTTTGATATACTAGCGTGGGATTCTCTGCATTCTGACACCTTGCAGCAATGTGCCCGCCCTGGCCACGCCGGTAGCAGAAGAAGGATTGTCCTTTCCCTTGTTGCCTCCGTGGGGCAGAGGTTCTAAATGTAGTCTTCTGGACCGTGGTAGCGGAGGGTTCCTTGTACCTTGAAGTATTTGCTGAATCGATGGTATTCTCTAATTCAGCCACTTTCTGTGTCAGGACCTGCACTCGTTGGGTAAGTTCCTCTTGAGGATTCACCATCAGTGCCTTGGGCGTTCGGATGGATGTTGTGCCAGTCGCCTGGTGTGGCTGCACCTCCCAAACCTCACCAGCTGCCTGCCTCTCTTCTTCCTCTCGGACCTCTTTTATCAGCTGAGAGTAACTCGGTGGATTATCTTGCCGTTCTCTTAATCGGAGGTGGAGAAGGATTGGGTTCTGATATTGAATTCCTCTCACAATCTGAGCCAATCTAGTCCGGTCCATTTGCCCAACTGCCACTGCTCCCCTCATGATGGCTCTCTGCAATAGTTTCTCCAACCTCTGGATATAGGCAGAAACCTTCTCTCCCTTTTGTTGCCTGGCATTGAGGAACTTGCAATAGACATCATCTGAGCCCTCGGTTCTCCCGAAGGCATGATCAAGGGCCTCTAGGCAGTCCTTCACCTTGACCCCAGGGTTACTGAGCTTCAGGGTGCGAATCACATCTAGGGCTGGCCCCCTGAGGCACTCTACTAGTCGCCTTCTCTTTTCAGCATCAGGCACCGCCCACTCCTGTAGCATTTCAGTGGTGTGTTCCAGCCAGGGTTCAAATGCTTCCTCCCTAGGTATTGGGGTGGGACCCCCAGAAAACAACTTCAGTTTACGATAGGGGCTTGACTCAGGGTGGAGTGGCATAACCTTCTCTAATGCTTGCCCCAAAGCCTTCACCCACTCATCAGGTGAAGGAGCACTCTCCCGCTGTGGGACTCCTGGGTCAAGGCCCAACAGACCTGGCATATCAGCCAAAGTCTTTCCCTCTTTCCCCAAAAAGGCCGACATTTTCTTTAGAAACTCTACATCCGAGACAGGGACTGGTGAGGGCTGGCTCCCAGTGGTTATTACCGTCCACTCACCATTTTCCACTGCTATCGTGCCTGGAACCTGTAGGGGTTCCACAGCCGATGGCAGCTCGCACAGTACAGCAAAAGCCCACTCCTCCCTCACAAACATGCGCCCACGCATTTTGCACTTACTCAGGTACTCAGTGGATACCCTTAAGATAGGTTCTATTGCACCCTCATCAAACGCCTCCGGCACCCCCGTTACCAAGATACAGTTCCTAGGGTTAATATTCATCCCCTTGCACCAGTCCTCTAGCAAGTGTAGGGCCATTATACAAACTGTAGTTTTTTTACAAATATATCAGATCAAAACAACAACAAGAAGATTTTTAGGTTTTCCCAAGTTAATGAATCACCCAAGATGTGCTTGCGAGGGGTACTGACCCAGATATCCCGGACGAGCCCCCAAAAATGTAACCCTTCTGCCAGGCCAAGTGATAGCAGCAAGGGCCGGGTTCAGTACATAGGGGTCCCTTCCCAACAGCGTGACACAGAACCAGCTCGAGCCCCCACCCAGTGACCTGGGAAAATCTTACACACACCCCTGGGCGCCTCGAAGAGGCAATACTTCCCCTCTCGCAAGCACAGAGCCTCGGTGTAGCAAAAAAATGTTTAATAACATGAGGTAAACGACATAGCATTAAATTGGGAAAACACCACAACTAGAGTTCATAGACCAAACCATGAGCGAAGACCCACCCCAGCAAATTGGGCCGTGTCCTTTCCCATTGGTTCTTGAAACCAGCAACCAAAGTCCCAAAAGTCCAACAACCCCAAAGTCTCTTGGGTCCAGCAACCCAAGAATCACTAAAGTCCCAAAAGTCCAACAACCCCCCAAAGTCTCTGTCCCTGGTCA
>NW_020699684.1:0-1036 GCF_002925995.2 Terrapene triunguis | reverse complement strand
AAAGTCCCAAAAGTCCAACAACCCCCCAAAGTCTCTGTCCCTGGTCAGTGCAGCCCCAGAGTTCAGGGGGGAGGGGCGCAGGGTGTTAAGGGGCACCTTACGTGATCCGAGACCAACCGGCCGCCTCTCCGTGGGGTTCCGCCGCAGCCTTCACCACGAGCCGCTCCACTCCACCTGCTGTCCCGTGAGCCGCTCCTGCCGTCCCACGAACTGCTCTGCTCTGCTCCGCTCACCGACCTGTGAGCCGCCCGGCTCCACTCCGCTCCAACCGTCCCCGCAAGGCTCCGCTCTGCCAGCTGCTCCTCCAGCTGCTCTGCTCTGCTCACCGACCTGTGAGCCGCTCAGCTCCGCTCTGCTCTGCTCCACCGTCCCCGCGAGGCTCCACTCAGCTAGCTGCTCCTCCAGCAGCTTAGCAATTCAGGCTCCCCCACTAGTTAACACAGCCTCAGTGATCTCAGCTCTTAGTAACTTTAGCTCTTTTGTGATTTCAGCTCATAGTGATTTCAGCTCATAGTAGGGGAGCCCCAGTGCTGGTGCACTAGTGGCCCAAAGTGAACTCAGCTCAGCAGCCTGTAACTAGACTCCTAAGGGAATCAAAGTTAGCTCTGACATTCAACAGTGGAGAGAGGAGAAGGTGCAATTGGTGTTTCAGGCTCACGCAGGGGCCCCACACCACCAGGTACCAATACCTGCCCCCAACCTCTCTCAATTCACTGGGTTTTGTAACCCATGCCCCTTGACAAGCAAATGCTACTTAGGTAATGGTGACGGATTCACTCAGTCCTTCTGTCATACAACAGTTCCACTGGCCTTGATTCACAGAATCAGGGTAACAAAACTTTATTCTTCCTGCCCCAATAACAGAGAAACTGGGGATCCCACACCAGCCAAAGTAACCACTTTTGGTTGCTGTGGGCTCATGCTAGGCGTGTGGGTGTGCCTATGCAAACCAGATCCGCCCCTGGAGTTCTTTTCCACACTCGCCATACTTCACCACCAGATGTCAGGGTAGAGCTCATCCTGACTCTGCTTACAT
>NW_020699683.1:0-2154 GCF_002925995.2 Terrapene triunguis | reverse complement strand
AAATCAGTCACGTTAGTTACCCCAGTCCCAGTGCAGCACTGTGAGCTCTCTGCAGCAGACGCAGGGGTACCTGCTCTCATGTCTGGTCAGACAGAGAGGTGTTACCCGGCCTGCGTCAATCCAATGCCAATCACATTGTTCTGATGTAGCAGGAGGGGCCAGCCACTTTCTGTAGATGACTGCTGGAGAGCAGCTCTTCTGGGCCACTCCCCATAACGTGGCTCACATTTCCATGATTTGCTGGGAAGGCCAGATTCCAGATGTGAGCTCCTATCAGCTGCACGTCCATCCCCTAGTTACACCTGGAGTGCGTAGCTTTGATGTTCCAAAGGGCTGTTAGTAACACAGAAAAGAAATTCCCCTTAGACGGAAGGGTTGAGAATGTCAGAGCTGTATCAGGATCCAGACCCACATCTACCATCAAGGTTAGATGCTTTGCAAATCCCAGGGCTCCTGCGCCTTGGTGCGTATCACTAACAGCCAGACCTGCTCCTATCAAAGCTGCTGGCTCCTGGGGCTAAAAGTGTGGCTGTGGGGTGTCTGTAACTAACCCCAGTTGTTATGGGTCACACAACATCACACAGCTCCTGTCTCTGTGTCTAACTCTTTTCTCTTTCCCATTTTAGAATCTAAGGAAAAGAAGATCGAGGAACTGGAATCAGGTACTTGGATAATCCCTAGTAAACATGTGTCTCTGCTTTTACGTTCTAACATGATATGAAAATCACCACACTCAAAAGTATGGACTTCAGTCACCCTCATGATTATCTCCCCGCTCCCGTGGAAATATTCAAACACTGCAGAGTTTGCAGCTCACATTTCAATATCATCCTTAATGACAGAGCGTGAATTTAGTGCCTATGAACTAGCAGGATTTAACCAGGGGACGGGAAAACTTCCTCCCAGCAATTCTATGCATATATCTCAATTCTGACTTGCTCTGCTAGTCCCCCAGTGCCCACACACAGTTCCCTGCTATCCTTGCCCTGGGCTCCCACACACAGCAATGCTGACCTGCAGCCCCCTGCTAACCAGCCCTGGGCTCCCATGCATAAAGCTCTGCTGGTGCCACTCAATCTTGACCTGCATCCCCCTACTATCTCAGCCCTGGACTCTCCAGTCCCACAGCTCTGCAGTGACCCTCAATCTCAATGTGCAGTTAGTGGTGGCGTTAGGTTCCTGCAAGCCGTACAATTCCAGGGAACCCTGAAAGCCAGAGCAGGTCCACCAGGTGTCAGTTGATCCGTCTTGCTGAGTGCTGTCCAGCGTCCGGAATGGTGTCCTCTGCACAGCGTGACTTCGCACATGCTATACATGCCATGTCACTGGTAGGGGCCCCAGAACTGAGCAGTGCAGGGGGTTCCCATCAGATAAACACCACCACTGCCTGCAGCCCCCGGCTATCCCAACCCTGGGCATCCTCCCCCAGCCGCAGCTCTGTTGTTTGCATCCCTCAGTCCCCACCCACAGCTTCCCTGCTATCCCAGCCCTCAGCTTCTCAGTCCTGTCCTGCTTTCCCAACTTCTAGGCTAGGCCTCGAATGACCAGAGCTTCCAAATCCAACAGAGCTGTCTGGGTTCTGTGAGGAGCACTCTGATCATGAACACAATCACCCACATTGTTACATTATGAGATGGGAAAGGACGTGACCCCAAGTCTCTAGGGGTGGACAGTAACTCCAGAGCCCCACAGCCCCATGGAGCCCTTCCCCAGCTAAGCTCCTTCCAACCACCAATCTTAGAGTTCGTACTTGAGCGGTTAGCCTAAGGTACTGCACGTGGTACCCTGCTACTTACAGCACATGGGCTCAAGCAGAGCTTGCTCATGTCTGCCTGCCCAAACTTCTATCACCCTCCCAGCTGCAGTGTAGATGTACCCAGAGGTTGGAACGGCCCTGTGTCACTCTGCTCAGCATGATCCACACTGAACCCATGATGCTTTCCTTTCCTTCTCTCCCCAGAGCGCGCCAAGCTGCATAAGACAATTGGTAAGTTCATCCACTTCCCCATTAGAGCCCCCAGGCAGAGTCTCCCAGGTCACACACGGGGCTGACCAGATCCAGAAGCACCGACACCGCAGGGCAGGGCTGAGTGAATAGTTTCAGCCGAAATCAGTCACGTTAGTTACCCCAGTCCCAGTGCAGCACTGTGAGCT
>NW_020699682.1:0-1042 GCF_002925995.2 Terrapene triunguis | reverse complement strand
ATCTACCTTTTCTGCAGCATTAACAAGTTTCCGTTCTCCTTCTAAGACTTGGCCTAAACCTTTGTTAGGATTCTTTTGTTCTTAATATACTTAATATCCTCCTTTCATAGCCCTGCCAAGCACAGATCTTTTCCTGATGTCTTTAACATCACATATCAATGTTCCTAACTTTCGATTGTATTGTTTGCTATTTTGCCTTTTCCTCATTTGTTATATATTGTTTCCTGTACTCCCATTTCTGCCTTCACTTTCCCACTGAACCGGGTTTTTGTCCAAAGTTCTCCACTTCCTTGACTGTGGAATTGTGGCTTTTTAGCTATCTAATAAACTCTTCTTAAAAAAACTCAGAATGTTCATTTACGTTTTTCTGTCTAAATTTTTCTCCCCAATCACTTTTGATGATATTTTGTTTCAGTTTGGGGAATTAGCCCCTTTGAAGCGCTAAATCTCTATAGATGTTACTGGTTGGGAACTCTTCTCTGTTTGTCCATTTGATTGTAATCAATTCAATTCTTTATTTTCCTCTTCTCTTATTTGTGTCTTCTCTAAACTAAACAGAGCTAGACTTTTCAATCTGTCTGCATATAGTAACCTCCCCCATTCTCACAGCCTGTCTCAGAAATCCCCTTTCTAGAAGCTGGGTGATGAAAACTGAGTGTATGTCCAGAGCAGGTTATTCTCCATCCCATTCCTTAGGCATCCGAACATTGTCTTTGTTTTTGCCACTACTGCTGTTAATGTGCAGGTGTTTCCATGGGGCTGCTATCAGTGACACCCAGGTCTATTTCGGATATGCTCTATTTGGGATGCATCCCGTTGGCACATATTGTGGTAAAATATTGTTTTTTTTCTACTCTCAGATTCTGAGCAATTGAGTGAATGGGGAACTCCCTACAGCATGGACTCTCTAGTATGGGTTTCATTGAATTAAGGAACAATAATGGATATCCATTCTTGTGTTTCCTGTGGGAGTCTATTAATGTTTCCCACACCATGATGTTTAGGAATTATTGACTCATGGAGCACCATGAAATATGGAATT
>NW_020699681.1:0-2609 GCF_002925995.2 Terrapene triunguis | reverse complement strand
TGCTTGCTGCTTGACTGAAATATACCATGTGGTCTGTCTGTTTGGGGGACCATGTGCTGAGCCTAGCGGGCTGCTAGGCAACACTGAGAACTTCTTAATGAGGCTATGATCCCTAAGCCCATCAACCCTTAAACAGCAGGCGGGGCTACTCAGGAAGACCAGGGCTTTAAAAAGCCCACTCCTAAGTGAGCAGAGGAACAAGTGAACAGGGGACTCTTGTGAGGGAGTTTGGAGGGGGTAGATACACTTAACATTCTTTAAACTTAAGACTAAAAGCACCCCCTGTTAAAAACAAAGGAACAACAAAGGAATGAGCTGCAGGATGAAAAAAAGATAATGCCGGCAGAAGTCCAGCAACAAAACGGGGGCTATCCAGTTTACTGCACTCAATGCAGCATGTATGGACAGGGTGTGTATGTGTACATTTAGTGTAAGCAGCTTCTGGACATCAGAGACGGTGTTCAAGGTTTGGAGGCCAGAGTGGCTGAAGTGGAGGAGCTAAGGGAGACAGGGAGGTACATAGATGAGACTTTCTGGGACCACAGTAGAATGGTCGCACCCCTAGTCTGACAGCTTCTGTGCTGTTCAGAAGATGGAAGTCTCAGGGAAGGAGAACATCCAACTGGAGCTGTTGCGACGCTCCTTCCAGATGATGTCATGGTCTCCTCTTGCACTCAGGATACCTCTCCGGGGGAGGGAACTCCAGTTATTCGGAAGAGACAGGTAATAGTTTTGGGGGTCTTGATCATTAGAAATATTGATAGCTGGGTTTGCGCTGACCAGAAGAACTGCATGGTGACTTGCCTGCCAGGTGCGAAGGTTGTGGATCTCTTGAGACATCTAGACAGAATTATCTGTAGTTCTGAGGAGGAGCCAGTGGTTGTGGTACATGTAGGTACAAGTGACATAGGGAAGGATAGGAGAGAGCTCCTGGAGGCCAAATTTAGGCTGCTAGGAAAGATATTGAAGTCCAAGACCTCCATGGTAGCATTGTCAGAAATGCTCCCAGTTCCATGTGCAGAACCAGTTAACCAGGCAGACATGCAAGGTATCAAAGCATGGATGAGACTATGGTGTAGGGAGGAGGGGTTTAGACTCTGTTTGCTAGAAGCTGGGAATGGGTGACAGAAGATGGATCACTTGATGATTCCCTGTTCTGTTCATTCCCTCTGGAGCACCTGGCATAGGCCACTCTCAGAAGACAGGAAATTGGGCTAGATGGACCTTTGGTCTAACACAGTATGGGTATGGGCATTCTCATGTTTTTATATGTTCTTAAGCCTACCATGGCATCCTAATTGTAACCACTCTGCCAATCTTTGGGTCATCCACAAATTTTAACTGTAGTGATTTTCTATTTGCTTCCAAATCATTGACGAAAATATTGAATAGCACCAGGCTACATCTGATCCCTGCAAAACCCTACTAGAAACACCCCTTACAATGGCCTATTAACAACCGCTTTCTGCAAACTGTCAGTTGGTCAGTTTTTAGTCCATTTAACGTATGCTCTACTGATATAGTACAGTGTTCATTTTTTTATCTGAATGTTTTCCTCTACTAAAGCAAATGCCTCAGAGATATCAAAATGTATTGCATCTGCATGGTTTCCTTGATCAACCAAATTGTACTCTCATTAAAGGATAAATCGGGTTTTTTTAACAAGGCCTGTTTTCCATAAACCATGTGTGATGATGCTGCCCATGGAAGCCAGCAGAGGTCACTCAATTAGGGTGAACAGCAAAAAGAATGGGGTAGAAACCCCCCAAAAGCTAGTGGATATTCCAATACTTAGATTTACCAACCAGCACAAAACAGCTTCTGTAGTACCTCACTGGTTACTCAGAAGTACAAATAATGCAGCTCCCTTAAAGTGCCCAGCCTCAGGCCTCCATCCAGACACACATGTCAGCTATGATGATGATTACTGAAAATCTTGTCTCATCGTATAAAAGAAAAGGTTCTTCCAATCCCAAAGGATCAGCCACACACCCAGGTCCAACTATAACTTTGAACTTGCCCAAAATACATACTTATAGCCAATTCTAATTAACTAAATTAAAATTTATTTAAAAAAAAGAGAGAGAGTGTTGGTTAAAAGATCAATATACAAACAGACTTGAATTCAATTCTTGAGGTTCAGATACATAGCAGAGATGAGCTTGTAGTTGCCAAAAGTCCTTTTAGAAATAGTCCATAGGTTATAGTCCAATGTCCATATTCAGGGTGACTCCAGTCAGAGACTTGGGATCTCAATCCTTGTGGCTTAAGGTTTCCCCCTCTTGAAACCCAAAGCAGATGTGAGATGAAGAAGGATCGTGTCCCAGGGCTTTTATACATTTCCAGCAACCTCTTGGCCTGAGAAAACAATAGGCTTAACTTTTCTTCTTCCAAACATCATGGCAATTAGCATAGGTAATTTATCCATTAAACAGTTCAGATACAGGTTACTGCAACCTTTAAAGAGACATATAGACAATAATACTATTTCACTGAAGTGTATTCCTAAATCTTAATACTCCTTTTTTGATCTTTGAATCAAAGCCATAATAATAGACAAGGCTTGTTTGCTTACATCACAAGACCTGAGCAAACACCTCCCCTTCTAC
>NW_020699680.1:0-2087 GCF_002925995.2 Terrapene triunguis | reverse complement strand
CCCTGTCTCCTGGCAACTGATGGCCTGGGCCCCTCCCCTGCAAGGTGTCAACTGAAGGTGTTTGAGAACAAAGAGATCAGGTGGCCTCCTTGCCCAGGAAAAAGACAAAGGCCAGAGGAGGGGCTGGAGGGTGACTGAGGCTTGGCTGGTGGAAACAAGTCAGTCTGCTGTTGGGGACTCAGGGGAGAAAGAGCTCCGGGGCTCTGGGCTCTGGATGTCCTCCCCCAAGATGGATTTGCTAAAAATCCCTGATTCCTGTGTGAACAAAATCTGTTCTACGCTGTGCTCCTCTCGACTGATAAACCTTGTGCTTTACAATGCTGGCTGAGAGTCACAGCTGACTGCGAGTTTGGGGTGCAGGCCCTTCGTGAGCTCCCAGTGAGAACATGGGTGCTGAATGCTCCGAGGTCACTCCCAGGAGGCGTTGAAGCCAAGGAGGCTTCCCCAAGCAGAGTGTGCTCTGAGGGGAGTCACACTAAAGAGGGTCCTGCCTGGGTTTGATTCAGAGCAGTTCCAGAGCACTGAACCTGTGACTTCTGTGACACTCACCTGTTGAACAAACTCAGGGCAATGTGGGTGTGATGGGGTAGAGAATAGGTCCTTTCTGCTCTGCACAGCCATTAAACATCCCAGGACCCTTGCCACAGGGGATGAGTTTGCTCCAATATCATTGGCGAAAATATCCCTCTTTTCTGTGTGACCTCTGCCTCCCCTGGCTGATGGCCTCCAGCCCCGAGGTGGCTGCATTTCAATGGCACAGTGGATCCTTCCGAATTGAAAGTGTTAGTAGTTATACAAGTCCAAATATTGAGGTTATGGCCCATAATTTCCTCAGGCCCCACTGAGGCAAAACTCCCCTTTGTAGTAAGAACTGAGTAAAGTACTCAGGAGCCAGCTGTGTGATAATGCCAGAGCCCTGAGGTGCAAGAGGAGGAGGTGAGAAGTAGGCTGAACTGTTATGGCTAAAACATTTAAGAAAACAACAACAATTCATCGGGAAGCAGATACCCAGCATGGGAAATTTCACACCAAATGGTTAAAGTTTGGCAAACTTACAAGTAACAGAAAATGAGGTCTTCTAATTGAAGCTGTCAGACAGACTTAAAAAAAGGTGGTGCCGCCATCACTATCTACAATGGCCACCTACAATGGCCAGTCCATTTGTGAGTCCCACTCACCTAACTTTGCATTTGCCTTTTTTGAAAGAGGAAAAAAAAATCCACACCCCTGAGAGATGTAGTTATATCGGCCTCACCCCAGTGTACACAGGATGAGGTCGATGGAAGAATTTTTCCATTAACTTCGCTACCAACCTACACCGATGGGAGAACCCCTGCTGTCAGTGCAAGTAGTGTCTCCTGTGAAGTGCTCTGGAAGTGCCACTTTAGAATTTGAAGTGTAGACAAGTCCTCAAGCAGATCTTCCAGAAAAGCATCCAGTCTGGATCTGCGGAGTTGGAGAATTCACCACTTCCCTTCGCAGTATTTCCAATGGTTAGTCACCTTCGGTGCAAAACATTTGGCCCTTATTTCCAGCTGGAATTTCTCTGGCTTCAGCTTCCAGCCTTTGAGCCTTGCTCTGCCTTTCTCCACTACATTACAGAGCCTGTTATTACCCATGGTTTTCTCCTCATGAAAGTCTCCACTTGATTGTCCTTTTGATAAGATAAATAGATGAAGAGATTTAAGTCTCTCACTGCCCGGGATTTTCTCCAGGGCCCAATCATTTTATTGCTCTTTTCTGCACCCTCTCCAATGTTTCAACATCCTTTCTGAAATGTGGACCCTCTGACTGCATGCAGTCGGTTTCACCAAAGCCATGTGCAGCCACAGTGACCCCTAAATCCTTTTGTGGGTTACAGCATTCCATAATACAGTGCCCTAGTCTGTGGGTCAGGCCTTCATTCCCTGTTCCAAGAGGATAACTTTGCATTTGAACTGTATTAGAACATTTTGTTTCCATTGGCCCAGCTCACCAAATGCTCCAGATCAAGATTAGCTTGGGGTAAGTTTGTTATCTGTAGTGTTTGTGTTTGTGGTGTGCTTGCTGCTTGACTGAAATATACCATGTGGTCTGTCTGTTTGGGG
>NW_020699679.1:0-1506 GCF_002925995.2 Terrapene triunguis | reverse complement strand
CTGTCTCCTGGCAACTGATGGCCTGGGCCCCTCCCCTGCAAGGTGCCAACTGAAGGTGCTGGAGAACAAAGAGATCAGGTGGCCTCTTTGCCCAGGAAATAGACAAAGGCCAGAGAAGGGGCTAGAGAGTGACTGAGGCTTGGCTGGGGGAAACGAGTCAGGCTGCGGTTGGGGACTCGGGGGAAGGGCTCCAGGGCCCTGGACTCTGGATGTCCTCCCCCAAGATGGACTTTGCTGAAAGTCCCTGATTCCTGTGCTAACAAGCTCTGTTCTACGCTGTGCTCCTGTCGACTAATAAACCTTCTGTTTTACAACGCTGGCTGAGAGTCACTGCTGACTGCGAGTTTGGGGCACAGGTCCTTTGGGAGCTCCCGGTGAGAACAGGGGTGCTGAACGCTCTGAGGTCAGTCCCAGGAGGCGTTGAAGCCAAGGAGGCTTCCCCTAGCACAGTGTGCTGTGAGGGGAGTCACACTAAAGAGGGTCCTGCCTGGGTTTGATTCAGAGCAGATCCAGAGCCTACCATGGCCTCCTAATTGTAACCACTCTGCCAATCTTTGGGTCATCCACAAATTTTATCTGTAGTGATTTTTTATTTGCTTCCAAATCATTGTGGAAAATACTGAATAGCACCAGGCTACATCTGATCCCTGCAAAACCCTACTAGAAACACCCCTTACAATGGCCTATTAACAACTGTTTTCTGCAAACTGTCAGTTGGTCAGTTTTTAATCCATGTAACGTATGCTCTACTGATATAGTACAGTGTTCATTTTTTTATCTGAATGTTTTCCCCTACTAAAGCAAATGCCTCAGAGACATCAAAATGTATTGCATCTGCATGGTTTCCTTGATCAACCAAATTGTTCTATCATTAAAGGATAAATCGGTTTTTATTTTTCACAAGGCCTGTTTTCCATAAACCATGTGTGACGATGCTGTCCATGGGAGCCAGCAGAAGTCACTCAATCAGGGTGAACTGCAAACTGAATGGGGCAGACAAACCCCAAACGCTGGTGGATATTCCAATACTTAGATTTACCAACCAGCACAAAACAGCTTCTATAGCACCTCACTGGTTACTCAGAAGTCCAAATAATGCAGTTCCCTTAAAGTGCCCAGCCTCAGGCCTCCATCCAGACACACCTGTCAGATATGATGATGTTTACTGAAAATCTTGTCTCATGATATAAAAGAAAAGGTTCCGCCAATCCCAAAGGATCAGCCACACACCCAGGTCCAACTATAACTTAGATCTTACCCAAAACACATGCTTATAGCCAATTCTAATTAACTAAACTAAAATTTATTAAAAAAGAAAAGAGAGAGAGTGTTGGTTAAAAGATCAATATACAGACAGACTTGAATTCAATTCTTGAGGTTCAGATACATAGCAGAGATGAGCTTGTAGTTGCCAAAAGTCCTTTTAGACATTGTCCATAGGTTATAGTCCAATGTCCATAATCAAGGTGACTCCAGTCAATGACTGGGGATCTCAATCCTTGTGGC
>NW_020699678.1:0-3647 GCF_002925995.2 Terrapene triunguis | reverse complement strand
TGCTTGCTGCTTGACTGAAATATACCATGTGGTCTGTCTGTTTGGGGACCATGTGCTGAGCCTAGCGGCCTGCTAGGCAACACTGAGAACTTCTTAATGAGGCTCTGATCCCTAAGCCCATCAACCCTTAAACTGCAGGCGGGGCTACTCAGGAAGACCAGAGCTTTAAAAAGCCCACTCCTAAGTGAGCAGAGGAGCAAGTGAACAGGGGACTCTTGTGAGGGAGTTTGGAGGGGGAGCGTGGGGGGGTAGATACACTTAACATTCTTTAAACTTAAGACTAAAAGCACCCCCTGTTAAAAACAAAGGAACAACAAAGGAATGAGCTGCAGGATGAAAAAAAGAGAATGCCGGCAGAAATCCAGCAACAAATAGGGGCTATCCAGTTTACTGCACTCAATGCAGCATGTATGGGCAGGGTGTGTATGTGTACATTTAGTGTAAGCAGCTTCTGGACATCAGAGACGGTATTCAAGGTTTGGAGGCCAGAGTGGCTGAAGTGGAGGAGCTAAGGGAGACAGGGAGGTACATAGATGAGACTTTCTGGGACCACAGTAGAATGGTCGCACCCCTAGTCTGACAGCTTCTATGCTGTTCAGAAGATGGAAGTCTCAGGGAAGGAGAACATCCAACTGGAGCTGTTGCGACGCTCCTTCCAGATGATGTCATGGTCTCCTCTTGCACTCAGGATACCTCTCCGGGGGAGGGAACTCCAGTTATTCGGAAGAGACAGGTAATAGTTTTGGGGGTCTTGATCATTAGAAATATTGACAGCTGGGTTTGCGCTGACCAGAAGAACTGCATGGTGACTTGCCTGCCAGGTGCGAAGGTTGTGGATCTCTTGAGACATCTAGACAGAGTTATCTGTAGTTCTGAGGAGGAGCCAGTGGTCGTGGTACATGTAGGTACCAGTGACATAGGGAAGGATAGGAGAGAGCTCCTGGAGGCCAAATTTAGGCTGCTAGGAAAGATATTGAAGTCCAAGACCTCCATGGTAGCATTGTCAGAAATGCTCCCAGTTCCATGTGCAGAACCAGTTAAACAGGCAGACATGCAAGGTATCAAAGCATGGATGAGACTATGGTGTAGGGAGGAGGGGTTTAGCCTCTGTTTGCTAGAAGCTGGGAATGGGTGACAGAAAATGGATCACTTGATGATTCCCTGTTCTGTTCATTCCCTCTGGAGCACCTGGCATAGGCCACTCTCAGAAGACAGGAAATTGGGCTAGATGGACCTTTGGTCTAACACAGTATGGGTATGGGCATTCTCATGTTTTTATATGTTCTTAAACCTACCATGGCATCCTAATTGTAACCACTCTGCCACAAATTTTAACTGTAGTGATTTTCTATTTGCTTCCAAATCATTGACGAAAATATTGAATAGCACCAGGCTACATCTGATCCCTGCAAAACCCTACTAGAAACACCCCTTACAATGGCCTATTAACAACCGCTTTCTGCAAACTGTCAGTTGGTCAGTTTTTAGTCCATTTAACGTATGCTCTACTGATATAGTACAGTGTTCATTTTTTTATCTGAATGTTTTCCTCTACTAAAGCAAATGCCTCAGAGATATCAAAATGTATTGCATCTGCATGGTTTCCTTGATCAACCAAATTGTACCCTCATTAAAGGATAAATCGGTTTTTTTTTTGACAAGGCCTGTTTTCCATAAACCATGTGTGATGATGCTGCCCATCGAAGCCAGCAGAGGTCACTCAATTAGGGTGAACAGCAAAAAGAATGGGGTAAAAAAACCCCAAACGCTGGTGGATATTCCAATACTTAGATTTACCAACCAGCACAAAACAGCTTCTATAGTACCTCACTGGTTACTCAGAAGTCCAAATAATGCAGTTCCCTTAAAGTGCCCAGCCTCAGGCCTCCGTCCAGACACACCTGTCAGATATGATGATGATTACTGAAAATCTTATCTCATCATATAAAAGAAAAGGTTCCGCCAATCCCAAAGGATCAGCCACACACCCAGGTCCAACTATAACTTTGAACTTGCCCAAAATACATGCTTATAGCCAATTCTAATTAACTAAATTAAAATGTATTAAAAAAAAGAGAGAGAGAGAGTGTTGGTTAAAAGATCAATATACAAACAGACTTGAATTCAATTCTTGAGGTTCAGATACAAAGGAGAGATGAGCTTGTAGTTGCCAAAAGTCCTTTTAGAAATAGTCCACAGGTTATAGTCCAATGTCCATATTCAGGGTGACTCCAGTCAGAGACTGGGGATCTCAATCCTTGTGGCTTAAGGTTTCCCCCTCTTGAAACCCAAAGCAGAAGTGAGATGAAGAAGGATCGTGTCCCAGGGCCTTTATACATTTCCAGCAACCTCTTGGCCTGAGAAAACAATAGGCTTAACTTTTCTTCTTCCAAACATCATGGCAATTAGCATAGGTAATTTATCCATTAAACTGTTCAGATACAGGTTACTGCAACCTTTAAAGAGACATATAGACAATAATACTATTTCACTGAAGTGTCTTCCTATTTTTGATCTTTGAATCAAAGCCATAGTAATAGACAAGACTCGTTTGCTTACATCACAAGACCTGAGCAAACACCTACCCTTCTACCTCTAACAATGCCGGCTGCATTTCAAAGCTCTGTTCATTTACAGATCTTCCTAACCAGTCTCTAAAGTTCGGCCATGGGTCAGGTCAGTCTGTGATTAACTCTTTCTGGCCCTGTCACCATGTCATAGTCTGTCATTAATTATATTCCTAGACTTTCTTTTAACTAATTTCATACCAGCTTTTCCATTGTTCCATTATCTTGTTAAATCATTCTTTAAACTTTCCCTTAAATTTTTAATAGTGTACGTTTAACACAGAAATGTCCTCTATTTGCCTGATTGTGTACTTCTGGTTCCGAATGTGATATGTGGCTGATCGGTCAGCTCATAACTCTGGTGTTCATAAGTCTAAGGTTTTACTATAGATGCTGTTAAACACCTTCCTTGACTGCTGATGGACTGGAAAAGTTTTCATCTCCTCAGGTGATATGAGTAGCTCTTACTGCTTTTTTCTGAATGCAGAAGAAAAATATTTCTTGAACACATCTACCTTTTCTGCAGCATTAACAAGTTTCCATTCTATTTCTAGGAATTGGCCTAAACCTTTGTTAGGAATTCTTTTGTTCTTAATATACTTAATATCCTCCTTTCATAGCCCTGCCAAGCACAGATTTTTTCCTGATGTCTTTAACATCACATATCAATGTTCCTAACTTCCGATTGTATTGTTTGCTATTTTGCCTTTTTGCTATTTGTTATATATTGTTTCCTGTACTCCCATTTCTGCCTTCACTTTGCCACTGAACCGGGTTTTTGTCCAAAGTTCTCCACTTCCTTGACTGTGGAATTGTGGCTTTTTAGCTATCCAACAAACTCTTCTTAAAAAAACTCAGAATGTTCATTTACGTTTTTCTGTCTAAATTTTTCTTCCCAATCACTTTTGATGATATTTTGTTTCAGTTTGGGGAATAAGCCCCTTTGAAGCGCTAAATCTCTATAGATGTTACTGGTTGGGAACTCTTCTCTGTTTGTCCATTTGATTGTAATCAATTCAATTCTTTATTTTCTTCTCCTCTATCATATGCCCCCTTATTTGTGTCTTCTCTAAACTAAAC
>NW_020699677.1:0-7587 GCF_002925995.2 Terrapene triunguis | reverse complement strand
CCCCGCGATAAAGCATCCGCTATAACATTGGCGCTCCCCCTCACATGGACCACCTCCATGTCATACCCCTGGAGGAGCAGGGCCCACCTCAGCAGCTTGGCATTAGCCTCTTTCATTTGGTGCAGCCACGTCAGGGGCGAATGGTCGGTGTGCATGGTGAAGCGCCGCCCAAATAGATATGGCTGCAGTTTGTTAAGGGCCCACACCATGGCCAGGCATTCCTTCTCTATGGCCGCATAGTGCTGCTCCCGGGGCAGCAGCTTCTTGCTCAGGTACACAATGGGGTGTCTCTCCCCCGTAGTATCAGTTTGCATCAGTACCGCCCCCAGCCCTGTGTCCGAGGCGTCGGTGAACACCAGGAAGGGTTTGTTAAAATCCGGGTTTACCAACACCGGGCCCTGGATAAGTGCCCCCTTCAGCGCACAGAGAGCCCTCTGGCACTGCTCGGTCCAGACCACCTTGTCCGGCTTTCCCTTTCGACACAGCTCCGTGAGGGGTGCTGCCAGGGAGCTAAAGTGGGGCACAAACCTCCGGTAGTCCCCCGCCATCCCAATGAAAGCCTGGACCTGCTTCTTAGGCTGGGGAGCGGGCCAGGCCTTGATTGCCTCCACTTTGGCCGGCTCCGGCTTCAGGTGGCCACTTCCAACCTTGTGGCCCAGGTATAAAACCTCTGCCATCCCCACCTTGCACGTTTCCGCTTTTATGGTCAGTCCTGCATCCTGGAGGCGACCCAGCACTCTCTTCACCCGGGACACATGTTCCTCCCAGGTCTGGCTAAAGACACAGATATCGTCAATATACGCTAGGGCAAAGCCCTCCATCCCCCTTAGTAACTGATCCACCAGGCGCTGGAAGGTGGCAGGTGCCCCCTTGAGGCCGAAAGGCAGGACCAGGAACTCGAAGAGCCCTATTGGTGTGGTGAAGGCGGACTTCGCCCTGGCCTCCGGGTCCAAAGGCACCTGCCAGTAGCCTTTGGTGAGATCCAGGGTAGTGAGGTACCGGGCACCCCCCAACTTGTCTAAGATTTCATCAGTCCTGGGCATGGGGTAGGCATCAGACACGGTGATGGCATTGAGCTTCCGATAGTCCACACAGAACCGGATCGACCCGTCCTTCTTGGGGACCAGCACCACGGGTGAGGCCCAGGGACTGGCGGACGGCCGGATCACCCCTAAAGCCAGCATGTCCCCGACCTCTCTCTCCAGGTCCTGGGCTGTTTTCCCAGTGACCCTGAATGGGGAACACCTGATGGGAGGATTGGTTCCCGTCTCCACCCGGTGGACAGCCAGGTTAGTGAGCCCAGGCCAGCTGGAGAACAGCTGCCGGTATGAATGCAGCACCTCTCTGATCTCTGCCTGCTGGGCAGGGGTTAGCTGGTCTGAGAGGGGAATTGATTCTAGCGAGGGGTTAGCCCCAGCCTCAGGGAGGAGTCCCACCAGGGGGTCCTCTCCTTTCTCCTCCCACTGCCCACACACAGCCAGCACCAACTTCTCCCTGTCCCAGTACAGCTTCATCATGTTGACGTGATACACCCGGTGGCTGTGAGCCCGGTTGGACAGTTCCACCACATAGTTCACCTCGTTTACCTGTCTGATGACCGTGAAGGGGCCGTCCCAGGCCGCTTGCAGCTTGTTCTTCCTCACGGGGATGAGGAGCATCACCTGATCCCCGGTAGCATATGACCGGGCACGGGCTGAGCGGTCGTACCAGACCTTCTGCTTCCTCTGGGCCCTTGCTAGGTTCCCCCTAGCCAAGCCCATGAGCTCCACGAGCTTTTCCCGGAAAGTCAGTACATACTCTACCACTGATTCCCCATCGGGAGAGGCCTTTCCCTCCCACTCGGCTCTCACCAAGTCCAGGGGACCCCTCCCTTCCTTCCGTACAGCAACTTGAACGGGGAGAACCCTGTGGATTCCTGGGGCACTTCCCTATATGCGAACAGCAGGTGGGGTAAATACTTGTCCCAGTCCTGCGGGTGCTGGTCCATAAAGGTTTTCAGCATCCTCTTTAGGGTCCCATTGAACCTCTCCACTAGCCCGTTGGACTGAGGGTGGTAGGCTGAGGCCCAGGTGTGTCGGACCCCACACTTCTCCCACAAGCACTGGAGCAGGGTCGACATGAAGTTAGACCCCTGGTCTGTAAGGACCTCCTTGGGGAACCCCACTCTGCTGAAGATGGTCAGCAGCGCGTCTGCCACGGTGTCTGCCTCGATAGAGGACAAGGCCACCGCCTCGGGGTAGCGCGTAGCAAAATCTACCACCACCAGGATGTATTTCTTCCCTGACCGGGTCACCCTGCTGAGGGGCCCCACTATGTCCACGGCCACCTTCTGGAAAGGCTCTTCTATGATAGGCAAAGGTCTCAGCGGGGCTTTACACTTATCCCGGGCCTTTCCCACCCTCTGGCAGGAGTCACAGGTCCTGCAGTACTGTCGGATAGCGTCGACGACCCCGGGCCAGTAAAAGTTCTGCAGCAGCCTCTGCCTGGTGCGCCGGAGGCCCTGATGCCCCGAAAGGGGGATATCGTGGGCCAAGAACAACAGTTTGTGGCGGTACCTCTGGGGAACCACCAGCTGCCTCCCGACTTTCCAAGATTCAGTTCGCCCTGAACCAGTCCATTCCCGGTACAGGAATCCCCTCTCCCACAGGAATCGCTCCCGGCAGTCCTCCCCCTGGGATCCTGCACTGTCGTGGCTAGCCAGGGCCCTCAGTTTCTCCAGGGAGGGATCCACCTGCAGCTCCGTTTGGAATTCAGCTGCTGGATCTGAGGCTGCAGCCCTGGCTGGTGGCGCCTCAGTTTCCCCACCCTGGGACGGCGGCTCCAGCCCAGCCCTGTCGAGCCCTACCCTTGGCGCTTCAGCCCCCCCCTCGGGAGGTCCCACGCCCCTCGCTGGCTCTGGCTCCGGGTAAGGACCAGGGCGCTATGAGTGTCATCCGGCCAATTCTCCAAGTCATTGCCCATTAGCACCTCCGTAGGCAGGTGGTCGTGCACCCCAACTTCTTTGGGTCCCTCCTTAGCCCCCCATTTACTGTCCACGAACTCATCTGCCGGCACCCCTGCACTGCGCAGATCTTTGGGCTTCCGGTCCACTAGCCACATCTTAAGGTCCGGAGGGCAGATGTCATACAGCTGCTCCAACCCCACCAGGTTATACACATCCTCTGCGGTAGTGGCCCCTGCACCCTTCCCCCACTTGCGGAGATATTCCCCCAGCAAGTTGGTGTCCTCCTTGTAAGAGACACCTGAGGCCTTGCGCACACCCCGGAACCGTTTCCTGTATGCCTCGGGGGTCAGTTCAAACTTCAGCAGCAAAGCCTGTTTGAATAGGTCGTAGTCCCCCGTCTCAACACCATCCATTTGGCTGAACGCCTGTATGGCTTTGGGACCCAGCAGGGGGGTCAGACAGCGAAGCCTGTCTGCAGGGTCAATCTGGTTCAGTTCACAAGCCTTCTCAAAGGCTGTGAGGTAGGCATCAATATCCCCCCCCTCCTTGAACTGGGGCAGCAGTTTGGTGTCTAGATTCCCCACAGCACTGGCGTCTCGGGGCCCTTCCCCACTTACCCCGCGGCAGGCCCTCTTGGCCCGCCTCTCGTCCATCTCCAACTCGTGCTTCCGCTGTTCTACACGGTCCGCTCGTTCTCTCTCTCTGTCCACCAGCCTCCGATCCTCTAGCTCCAGCTCCTTTGCTTTCAGCTGCAGCTCCAGTCTCCGCAGCTCCTCTAGGGAGGAACCTGACTGGGGCCCCCCGGTGCTGACGGGGGAGTCAGGTCTGACCCACTCCCGGTCACTACACAGACTGCCCCCACGGCTACTCCCCGGCTCTCCGGGCACCCCGGGAGCCCCCCTGGGGTCTGGGGCCTGCGCCTCAGATGGGTCATTCTCTACAAGCTGAGCAATCAGCCGCTCCTTAGTGAGCCTCCCCACGCTCAGCCCCCTCTCCCTGCAGAGACGTGCCAAGTCGCTCTTACGGAGCTGGTTATAGGCCATTTCCAGGCTGGTTCCGTTCAATACCCTCGTTCTATCGCTGGCAGCCACTCACTGCAAAGCGCCTGCGCCCGCAGCCAACGTCTACAGGGTGCATCCGCGACACATCCCACTTCTGACACCACATTGTCACGGACTCACAGATCGTGCCCACTCTTGGTCCCGTGCGGTCCGTGGGGGGTGCCCCTTTTAGTGAGACAGCCCTTCTCGGGGGTCCACTCTCTCTCGGGGTCCGGCCCCTCCACCTCCTGGATCCGCACCTCTCTGAGCCTTAGCGCGTCTGTCTCTGCCGTGGGCCCCCTCAGGGAGTCCACTCGCTCTGGACCCCCGGGGCCTCCACCCCCGAAGGGGTTGATGCAACCCTGTTCTCTAGACCGGCGTGACTCTCAGCCAGCATGAAACAGAAGGGTTTATTGAGAGTTGAACACAGCACAGGAAACTCTCTGACCCTCAGGCCTGGCCTCCCTCAGCCCAGCACAACCCAGTCTCCCTGCATCCCGGTGGGCTCTGCCTGCTTCCCCTCTCCAGCCCCGGAGCCCCCCTGCTCCCAGCTGGGCATCTCCGATCACCGGCCCCAGGCCCCGCCTCTGTCCATTGTCTTCCCTCCAGGTAAACAGGGTCGTAAACCGGGGACTCCGCTCCTGCTTCTCCCTCTGGCTGGAACCGGCTGGTTAGGTCACTGGGTCCTCACTCTGCAGCCCATTGTCCTCCCACTGGCCAGAACCGGCTGCGTCTCCTCAGCTGGGCCTCTGGGTCACCAGGTCGCCGGGTCACCGGTCGCTGGGGTATCCATCCTCCCGGCCACCGGCTGGGTCCCCACGTCCTCTCTCCGGTCCTCTGCAAAACACACTCCCTCTCCCCTCACCTCGTTAAACCAGTAACACCCAGGGAAACTGAGTCCCACCCCCTCTGCATGCAAACCATTGAAACCCCACAGAAAACGGGAAAATCCCCCAGAAAACAAGAAAACCCTCCACTTCGTCACATCTCTCCCCCCTTCGGGGCTGAACGGAGCAGGGTCACTTAGCCAGTGACCTGGGGAAGTTCAGGGTCCCCACCCCGCGATAAAGCATCCGCTATAACATTGGCGCTCCCCCTCACATGGACCACCTCCATGTCATACCCCTGGAGGAGCAGGGCCCACCTCAGCAGCTTGGCATTAGCCTCTTTCATTTGGTGCAGCCACGTCAGGGGCGAATGGTCGGTGTGCATGGTGAAGCGCCGCCCAAATAGATATGGCTGCAGTTTGTTAAGGGCCCACACCATGGCCAGGCATTCCTTCTCTATGGCCGCATAGTGCTGCTCCCGGGGCAGCAGCTTCTTGCTCAGGTACACAATGGGGTGTCTCTCCCCCGTAGTATCAGTTTGCATCAGTACCGCCCCCAGCCCTGTGTCCGAGGCGTCGGTGAACACCAGGAAGGGTTTGTTAAAATCCGGGTTTACCAACACCGGGCCCTGGATAAGTGCCCCCTTCAGCGCACAGAGAGCCCTCTGGCACTGCTCGGTCCAGACCACCTTGTCCGGCTTTCCCTTTCGACACAGCTCCGTGAGGGGTGCTGCCAGGGAGCTAAAGTGGGGCACAAACCTCCGGTAGTCCCCCGCCATCCCAATGAAAGCCTGGACCTGCTTCTTAGGCTGGGGAGCGGGCCAGGCCTTGATTGCCTCCACTTTGGCCGGCTCCGGCTTCAGGTGGCCACTTCCAACCTTGTGGCCCAGGTATAAAACCTCTGCCATCCCCACCTTGCACGTTTCCGCTTTTATGGTCAGTCCTGCATCCTGGAGGCGACCCAGCACTCTCTTCACCCGGGACACATGTTCCTCCCAGGTCTGGCTAAAGACACAGATATCGTCAATATACGCTAGGGCAAAGCCCTCCATCCCCCTTAGTAACTGATCCACCAGGCGCTGGAAGGTGGCAGGTGCCCCCTTGAGGCCGAAAGGCAGGACCAGGAACTCGAAGAGCCCTATTGGTGTGGTGAAGGCGGACTTCGCCCTGGCCTCCGGGTCCAAAGGCACCTGCCAGTAGCCTTTGGTGAGATCCAGGGTAGTGAGGTACCGGGCACCCCCCAACTTGTCTAAGATTTCATCAGTCCTGGGCATGGGGTAGGCATCAGACACGGTGATGGCATTGAGCTTCCGATAGTCCACACAGAACCGGATCGACCCGTCCTTCTTGGGGACCAGCACCACGGGTGAGGCCCAGGGACTGGCGGACGGCCGGATCACCCCTAAAGCCAGCATGTCCCCGACCTCTCTCTCCAGGTCCTGGGCTGTTTTCCCAGTGACCCTGAATGGGGAACACCTGATGGGAGGATTGGTTCCCGTCTCCACCCGGTGGACAGCCAGGTTAGTGAGCCCAGGCCAGCTGGAGAACAGCTGCCGGTATGAATGCAGCACCTCTCTGATCTCTGCCTGCTGGGCAGGGGTTAGCTGGTCTGAGAGGGGAATTGATTCTAGCGAGGGGTTAGCCCCAGCCTCAGGGAGGAGTCCCACCAGGGGGTCCTCTCCTTTCTCCTCCCACTGCCCACACACAGCCAGCACCAACTTCTCCCTGTCCCAGTACAGCTTCATCATGTTGACGTGATACACCCGGTGGCTGTGAGCCCGGTTGGACAGTTCCACCACATAGTTCACCTCGTTTACCTGTCTGATGACCGTGAAGGGGCCGTCCCAGGCCGCTTGCAGCTTGTTCTTCCTCACGGGGATGAGGAGCATCACCTGATCCCCGGTAGCATATGACCGGGCACGGGCTGAGCGGTCGTACCAGACCTTCTGCTTCCTCTGGGCCCTTGCTAGGTTCCCCCTAGCCAAGCCCATGAGCTCCACGAGCTTTTCCCGGAAAGTCAGTACATACTCTACCACTGATTCCCCATCGGGAGAGGCCTTTCCCTCCCACTCGGCTCTCACCAAGTCCAGGGGACCCCTCCCTTCCTTCCGTACAGCAACTTGAACGGGGAGAACCCTGTGGATTCCTGGGGCACTTCCCTATATGCGAACAGCAGGTGGGGTAAATACTTGTCCCAGTCCTGCGGGTGCTGGTCCATAAAGGTTTTCAGCATCCTCTTTAGGGTCCCATTGAACCTCTCCACTAGCCCGTTGGACTGAGGGTGGTAGGCTGAGGCCCAGGTGTGTCGGACCCCACACTTCTCCCACAAGCACTGGAGCAGGGTCGACATGAAGTTAGACCCCTGGTCTGTAAGGACCTCCTTGGGGAACCCCACTCTGCTGAAGATGGTCAGCAGCGCGTCTGCCACGGTGTCTGCCTCGATAGAGGACAAGGCCACCGCCTCGGGGTAGCGCGTAGCAAAATCTACCACCACCAGGATGTATTTCTTCCCTGACCGGGTCACCCTGCTGAGGGGCCCCACTATGTCCACGGCCACCTTCTGGAAAGGCTCTTCTATGATAGGCAAAGGTCTCAGCGGGGCTTTACACTTATCCCGGGCCTTTCCCACCCTCTGGCAGGAGTCACAGGTCCTGCAGTACTGTCGGATAGCGTCGACGACCCCGGGCCAGTAAAAGTTCTGCAGCAGCCTCTGCCTGGTGCGCCGGAGGCCCTGATGCCCCGAAAGGGGGATATCGTGGGCCAAGAACAACAGTTTG
>NW_020699676.1:0-2623 GCF_002925995.2 Terrapene triunguis | reverse complement strand
CAGGAAGGACCAGACCAAGAATTCCATCCTGTCATGTTTCTCAGGAAATAACTGTCTGAGAGGAAAACCCACTGGTCAATCAGTGAAAAGGAATGCTACGCGATTGTGTACACACTGGAAAAGCTACGCCCATACGTTTGGGGGACGGCATTTCCACCTGCAAACCGACCATGCTGCGCTGAAGTGACTTCATACCGTCAAGGACAATAACAAAAAACTTCTTTGGTGGAATTTAGCTCTTCAGGATTTTGATTTTGAAATACAACACATTTCAGGAGCTTCTAACAAAGTGGCTGATGCACTCTTCCATGAAAGTTTTCCAGAATCAACTGGTTAAAATCGTCCATGAAATGTGGAAAATATTGTTAGTTTTTATATAATCAGTAGTATATCTAGAGGTGCATGTGTCTTATTAATTCTGTTTTCTCCTAGAGCTCCAGGAAGAAATCACAGCCATTGTGGAGCAGGCTGTCCAGCACTGTCTATGATTTGGGGGGCGTGTCATGAACATACAGCTAAGGGTAGCATAAAATCCCTCCTTTACCTGTAAAGGGTTAAGAAGCTCAAATAACCTGATTGGCACCTGACAAAAAGGATCAATAAAGGGGAGAAGATACTTTCAAATCTGTGGGGGAAGGTTTTTGTTGTGTGTTCCTTTGTTCTCTCTGGGACAGCCAGGAACCAGGGCAGGGAAAATACAGCTCCTAAAGCCATACCTGCATTTAGCATCTAAGATTACAAATTGTAAGTAATTGGAAGGAAATGCGTTAGATTATTTTTTATTTTAGGTTGTGAATTTTCTCTGTGCTAAGAGGGAGGTTTTTCCCTGTTTTGGTAACTTTAAAGTTTTGCCTAGAGGGGAATCCTCCCTGTTTTGAATCTGATTACTCTGTAAATTACCTTCCATCCTGATTTTAAAGAGGTGCTTCTTTTACTTTTTCATTACAATAAAGTTCTGTTTTTAAGAATCTGATTGCGTTTTTAGTGTCCTAAAAACCCAAGGGTCTGGTCACTAGAGTTTAGAGTGGGGAGGGAACCCTGACAAGATCAAAAGATGGAAAGCTATCTAATTTCATGGTACAGCCAAATCTTTTGATGTTCATTACTTTTCACTGTCACAGGATGCAGCTCATGGAGAAAGGAGATGCGGAAAATCAAACAGATGTCACCGAATTCATTCTCCTGGGGTTTGGGGATCTCCGTGAACGGCAGATCCTTCTCTTCCTGGTTTTCCTAGTGATCTACATTGTGACTATGTCAGGGAACATCCTTATCATTGCTCTAGTTGTGACTGATCAGCACCTTCACACCCCCATGTACTTCTTCCTGGGCAACTTGTCCTGCCTGGAGACCTGCTACACTTCTGCCCTCCTGCCCAGGATGCTGGCCAGTCTCCTGACTGGGGACAGAACCATTTCTGTGGGGGGTTGCATGACACAGTTTTTTTTCTTTTGTTTTCTAGCAACTGCAGAGTGTTATCTCCTGGCAGCGATGTCTTATGATCGGTATTTAGCCATATGCAAACCACTGCACTATGGAATATGTATGAATGGCAAGTTGTGCCTCCAGCTAGCAGCTGGGTGTTGGATAATTGTATTTCTACCTTGTACAATAACGATGTGTTTTATGTCACAATTAATTTTCTGTGGCCCCAATGAAATGGACCATTTCTTTTGTGATTTCACCCCAATGCTAAAGCTCTCCTGCAGCGACACCAGCCAGATGACGCTGGTTCTTTATATATTTTCCTTCCCAGATGCAGTTTCCCCATTTCTATTAACCTTGACATCCTATGTTTGTATCATTAGCACCATCCTGAGAATCCCTTCCACCACCGGGAGGCAAAGGGCCTTTTCCACCTGCTCCTCTCACCTCATCGTGGTAACACTTTTCTATGGGACCCTAATGATTGTCTACATGATACCAAAATCCAGCAACCTGAGAGCCCTGAACAAAGTGTTCTCTGTCTGCTACACAGTCCTGACTCCCCTGGCCAATCCCCTCATCTACAGCCTGAGAAACAGAGAGGTCAAGGAGGCCCTGAGAAAAGCTGTCAGGAAATGTCTGGCCCTCACAAAGAATTCAGACTAGTTGAATGAAATGAGGATCAATCAATCTGGTTTCTATTGTGAAAGAGGGAGGGTCTAAGTGGGTCCTGATACAGAAATCAGTATACAAGAAATGTGTGTGCGTGCACATACACACACACATATATAAATATAAGAGAGATACAGATGGTTGGAATTTTGCAGGGGGAGGAGGGGAGAGAAGATTTTGACTTTTCATCAAAATAGAAAACCTGAAAAATGATTTTTTTTTTCCTTTTTGGCAACTGACATTTGAAAACCTTCAGATGGAAACTGTAAAAAAAAAAAAGCACTGTTGTTCTGGCTGTGTTGGTCCCAGAATATTACAAGACAAGGTGTGACCCTCTGTACCTCAAAATAGCGCCCTGGATCCCCATATTCACCACTGTGATATGATTGGTTTCAGAGTAGCAGCCGTGTTAGTCTGTATCCGTAAAAAGAACAGGAGTACTTGTGGCACCTTATAGACTAACAAATTTATTTGAGCTTTCGTGTTTGTTAGTCTTTAAGATGCCACAAGTACTCCTGTTATTTCT
>NW_020699675.1:0-2126 GCF_002925995.2 Terrapene triunguis | reverse complement strand
AAACTATTTGCCATGAAACTATTTGGGGAAAAACAACTGAGGAGAGTTGGCAGTTTTTCAAAGGGACACTATTAAGGGCCCAAAAGCAAGCTATTCCGCTGGTTAGGAAAGATAGAAAATGTGGCAAAAGACCACCTTGGCTTAACCACGAGATCTTGCATGATCTAAAAAATAAAAAGGAGTCATATAAAAAATGGAAACTAGGACAGATTACAAAGGATGAATATAGGCAAACAACACAGGAATGCAGGGGCAAGATTAGAAAGGCAAAGGCACAAAATGAGCTCAAACTAGCTAAGGGAATAAAGGGGAACAAGAAGACTTTTTATCAATACATTAGAAGCAAGAGGAAGACCAAAGACAGGGTAGGCCCACTGCTTAGTGAAGAGGGAGAAACAGTAACAGGAAACTTGGAAATGGCAGAGATGCTTAATGACTTCTTTGTTTCGGTCTTCACCGAGAAGTCTGAAGGAATGCCTAACATAGTGAATGCTAATGGGAAGGGGGTAGGTTTAGCAGATAAAATAAAAAAAGAACAAGTTAAAAATCACTTAGAAAAGTTAGATGCCTGCAAGTCACCAGGGCCTGATGAAATGCATCCTAGAATACTCAAGGAGCTAATAGAGGAGGTATCTGAGCCTCTAGCTATTATCTTTGGAAAATCATGGGAGACGGGAGAGATTCCAGAAGACTGGAAAAGGGCAAATATAGTGCCCATCTATAAAAAGGGAAATAAAAACAACCCAGGAAACTACAGACCAGTTAGTTTAACTTCTGTGCCAGGGAAGATAATGGAGCAAGTAATTAAGGAAATCATCTGCAAACACTTGGAAGGTGGTAAGGTGATAGGAAACAGCCAGCATGGATTTGTAATGAACAAATCATGTCAAACCAATCTGATAGCTTTCTTCGATAGGATAACGAGTCTTGTGGATAAGGGAGAAGCTGTGGATGTGGTATACCTAGACTTTAGTAAGGCATTTGATATGGTCTCGCGTGATATTCTTATCGACAAACTAGGCAAATACAATTTAGATGGGGCTACTATAAGGTGGGTGCATAACTGGCTGGATAACCGTACTCAGAGAGTTGTTATTAATGGTTCCCAATCCTGCTGGAAAGGCATAACGAGTGGGGTTCCGCAGGGGTCTGTTTTGGGACCGGCTCTGTTCAATATCTTCATTAACGACTTAGATATTGGTATAGAAAGTACGATTATTAAGTTTGCAGATGATACCAAACTGGGAGGGATTGCAACTGCTTTGGAGGACAGGGTCATAATTCAAAATGATCTGGACAAATTGGAGAAATGGTCTGAGTTAAACAGGATGAAGTTTAACAAAGACAAATGCAAAGTGCTCCACTTAGGAAGAAAAAATCAGTTTCACACATACAGAATGGGAAGGGACTGTCTAGGAAGGAGTACGGCAGAAAGGGATCTAGGGGTTATAGTGGACCACAAGCTAAATATGAATCAACAGTGTGATGCTGTTGCAAAAAAAGCAAACGTGATTCTGGGATGTATTAATAGGTGTGTTGTGAGCAAGACACGAGAAGTCATTCTTCCGCTCTACTCTGCTCTGGTTAGGCCTCAGCTGGAGTATTGTGTCCAGTTCTGGGCACCGCATTTCAAGAAAGATGTGGAGAAATTGGAAAGGGTCCAGAGAAGAGCAACAAGAATGATTAAAGGTCTTGAGAACATGACCTATGAAGGAAGGCTGAAAGAATTGGGTTTGTTTAGTTTGGAAAAGAGAAGACTGAGAGGGGACATGATAGCAGTTTTCAGGTATCTAAAAGGGTGTCATAAGGAGGAGGGAGAAAACTTGTTCACCTTAGCCTCTGAGGATAGAACAAGAAGCAATGGGCTTAAACTGCAGCAAGGGAGGTCTAGGTTGGACATTAGGAAAAAGTTCCTAACTGTCAGGGTGGTTAAACACTGGAATAAATTGCCTAGGGAGGTTGTGGAATCTCCATCTCTGGAGATATTTAAGAGTAGGTTAGATAAATGTCTATCAGGGATGGTCTAGACAGTATTTGGTCCTGCCATGCGGGCAGGGGACTGGACTCGATGACCTCTCGAGGTCCCTTCCAGTCCTAGAATCTATGAATCTATGAATCTATGAAAA
>NW_020699674.1:0-1521 GCF_002925995.2 Terrapene triunguis | reverse complement strand
GGGCACTAAAAAATTAATCCTACCACAATGGAAAAGTCAACCCCCATCAAACATTGATGCCTGGCTTGGTGATCTGGCTGATCACACAGCTAACGAATGGCTGGCATTCTGGAGAAAGGGAATGCCCGAAAAATTCAAAGCAATTTGGGCTGATTTATTAGAGGTCTATGATCAATGTAGACCCTGAAGATAGATATGTCACATCCCCTCCCCTGCCTTTATCCGTACCCCCGTTACTTACTTTGTGTGGTAGATTCGTTGGCTTTGGGAAAATGAATGATAACTTGTAAATACAGAAAAATGGAGAGGAAAAGTCAAACTTTTGGGAATTTTGCCCAAAACCAAATTCCGGGAAAAAGTCTCGTTAGGGGTGAATGGTAACACTTGGTTTCAGTCAAGCCAAGACATTTTGTGTCAGTGGCGACGCTTATTTAATGTATTAACTTCCACAAGAGCAAGTCCAATTTGAAATGAAAACTTCAACTCTGCTGTAGACGAGATCCAGGATCACCTGGAGTTCAGGCCAGCGGCTTAGCCACCAGGCCATGCTCCCACAGCTAGGCAGGGCCGGCTTTAGGAAGTGCGGGGCCCGATTCGAACAGTTTTGACGGGGACCCAGCAGGGATGACTAAAAAAAAAACCACATAAAAAAAACACGTGAGGCTTGTACTCACCGGGCCGCGCTCCTAGTCTTTGGCGGCGGGTCCTTTACTAACTCCGGGTATTCGGCAGCACTGAAGGTCCCGCTGCCAAAGTGCCGCCAAAGACCCGGAGCGAGTGAAGGACCCGCCGCCAAAGACCTGGAGTGCCGCCGAGTGAGTAAAAATTAAAAAGGTGGCTCTAGCCAGGGAAGGGATTCTCTGGCACTTGCCCCCCACTCTGGGCGTCCCTGCCACTGGGTGCGGGGCCCTCTTAGGCGCGGGGCCCGATTCGGGGGAATTGGTGGAATTGGCCTAAAGCCGGCCCTGCAGCTAGGAAAGGGCAAAGTGGAGGGGACACTAGATACCGGCAAGGGTGCATGGTAGCATTGGGCTGTTTGCAGACGCTGGCTGAGTGATGCTGGTGCACTGGGGAGCGATGAGGCCTGCATCGACCCATCCAGGCTGACACATCTCTGCTCTTTCCAGCTTCGTCTCCGGCATCGTCAGACACTATTACCACAGCGACGCCCACGTCCTGGCCGACTGCGAGCTGCAGGCCTGGGCAGACGAGATCTTCCATGAAGGCTTCCTGGGGAACGAGGTGTCCGGTAGGGGTCATGTAAACCCAGAGCTCTGCAGCCACTGGTCACCGGGCTCCATGCAGGGCTGGCTGGGGGGCATCTCTGGACTGCGTGTCTGTCAGCCAGATCCCAGCTGGTGTCAATGGGCGTCTCGCCATTGGAGTCAATGGGGCAAGATCCCAGCTGGTGTCAACGGGCGTCTCTCCATTGGAGTCAATCGGGGCAGACCCCAGCTCATATCAAGTGGCCCTGCAGGCAGGGATCATGATCCCCGGATGGGGAGCAAGGTGTCTGACCCC
>NW_020699673.1:0-1235 GCF_002925995.2 Terrapene triunguis | reverse complement strand
GGGCACTAAAAAATTAATCCTACCACAATGGAAAAGTCAACCCCCATTAAACATTGATGCCTGGCTTGGTGATCTGGCTGATCACACAGCTAACGAATGGCTGGCATTCCGGAGAAAGGGAATGCCCGAAAAATTCAAAGCAATTTGGGCTGATTTATTAGAGGTCTATGATCAATGTAGACCCTGAAGATAGATATGTGTCATCCCCTTCCCTGCCTTTATCCGAACCCCCATTACTTACTTTGTCTGGTAGATTCGTTGGCTTTGGAAAAATGAATGAAAACTTGTAAATACAGAAAAATGGAGAGGAAAAGTCAAACTGTGGGGAATTTTGCCCAAAACCAAATTCCGGGAAAAAGTCTCGTTGGGGGTGAATGGAAACACTTGGTTTCAGTCAAGCCAAGACATTTTGTGTCAGTGGCGATGCTTATTTAATGTATTAACTTCCACAAGAGCAAGTCCAATTTGAAATGAAAACTTCAACTCTGCTGTAGACGAGATCCAGGATCACCTGGAGTTCAGGCCAGCGGCTTAGCCACCAGGCCATGCTCCCACAGCTAGGAAAGGGCAAAGTGGAGGGGACACTAGGTACCGGCAAGGGTGCATGGTAGCATTGGGCTGTTTGCAGATGCTGGCTGAGTGACGCTGGTGCACTGGGGAGCGATGAGGCCTGCATCGACCCATCCAGGCTGACACATCTCTGCTCTTTCCAGCTTCGTCTCCGGCATCGTCAGACACTATTACCGCAGCGACGCCCACATCCTGGCCGACTGCGAGCTGCAGGCCTGGGCAGACGAGATCTTCCATGAAGGCTTCCTGGGGAACGAGGTGTCCGGTAGGGGCCATGTGAACTCAGAGCTCTGCAGCCACTGGTCACCGGGCTCCATGCGGGGGTGGCTGGGGGGCGTCTCCGGACTGCGTGTCTGTCAGCCAGATCCCAGCTGGTGTCAATGGGTGTCTCGCCATTAGAGTCAATGGGGCAAGATCCCAGCTGGTGTCAATGGGTGTCTCGCCATTAGAGTCAATGGGGCAAGATCCCAGCTGGTGTCAATGGGTGTCTCGCCATTGGAGTCAATGGGGCCAGACCCCAGCTGTTGTCAATGGGCATCTCACCATTGGAGTCAATGGGGCCAGACCCCAGCTGTTGTCAATGGGCGTCTCATCATTGGAGTCAATGGGGCCAGACCCCAGCTGGTGTCAATGGGCGTCTCACCATTGGAGTCAATGGGGCCAGA
>NW_020699672.1:0-5083 GCF_002925995.2 Terrapene triunguis | reverse complement strand
ACTCTCCCGAGTTACCTGGTAGCTATGCCCAGGGGGGGTCCCCAACAATCCCTCCTTTGAGAACACTCAACAAACCTTTGTCAGAGTTTTCTCATACTCTAAAGACAAAACGCGATTAAGCTCCATACAATCAGGATCATCAATGAGAGGATATAAGGGAACCTCTGGAGAGGGGGAGGTACAAATCTTACATATGAGCACTTTACAGCAAATGACCAAAAGAATAAGAACAAAACATATTACAACACCTGTGAGCAAGATGCGAACAATGCTTCCCCCTATATCTCCTAGTTTCCCTAAACCAGGTATCCAACCCCAAAGGGAATCCAAAATAGTGGGTTCCCCTTCCTGGGCCTTCCATTGATTAAAGGCCCGTTCAGCTGACAAGATGTGCGTGTTAATGTCCTGTGAAAACTCTGGGACATAGGTACAACACTCTTCTCCAATAAGGGCACAGACCCCGCCTCGTGAGGCTAACACATAATCTAGGGCCTGACGGTTCTGTAAAGCCAGCAGTCGAAGCTGGTACAGCTCAGAACTTATGCTTTTCTCTATGGCTAGGGTATCATTGGCAAACTTAAATTGTCAGAGGTGCTACTGCTAGTAACCATCCACCTTTGACAAAAGTCTGACCAATTTTGAGGTACTACTCTCCAGGGCAATCCCGCTGAATGATGGGGAGTCTGGGCACATATCCAACAGTTGGAAAGATTGAACTCACGGGCAAAGGCAATTTTCAGGGCCTCATATGTGTTGGTAGCCATATCTGCAGGGATGGCTCCCCATCCTGCATGCAATGTGGGTGAAACAGTAGGTAACAGAAGAATTGCCTCTGTGATAAAAAGAAATGCTGTGAGAGACCCTAAACCTAAACCCATATTGTAATCACCACAACCCAAATACCCAGAGTACAATAAGAATTATTGACACTAAACAAGTCAAAAAATAACAAGACCAAATACACAGGCCAGGTCCGCCTTCTGTGAGAAAATAAAACCAATGTTCAGGGTTCTCGCGAGGAGTATGTTGTGACTGTTCAGAAAGATCACAACGCATTCCCAGTGATCCTTACTGTCTTTTGAATAACAGCTTAAGTCCCAAATCGTCATTAGCAGTCTTCTCCGCAGGCTGGACAGTCCACTGTTTAGGAATGGGCACTGCTTTCAGTCGAGAGTGATGAATCCAGTTCTTGTGTCCTTCGACCTTTGCCGCTGTATGGGTGACAAGCAGGACGGTGTAGGGTCCCTTCCACTTCTCTTGGAGAGGCTCGTCCTTCCAGGTCCGCACGAGAACGGAGTCACCAGGCTGCAGGGAGTGGACCGGAGTATCCAGCAGAAGAGGCTGTGAATCTTTGGTGTATCTGTGAAGAGAAGAAAGAACAGCAGACAGAGAGCACATATACTGAGACAAAAAACCACACCCCATTTCCCATTCCCCTGCCAGAACTGGGGTACCATTCATAGGCCATGCTCTTCCAAACATAATCTCGAAGGGACTAAGCCCTATCCTACCCTTAGGGAGAGCACGAATGCGAAGTAACACAAGGGGCAAGGCATCAGGCCACTTAAGAGAGGCCTCCTGACAGACCTTTGAGAGGTGTCGCTTGAGTGTCTGATTTGTGCGTTCCACTACTCCACTGGCTTGTGGTTGCCAGGGTATGTGGAGTTTCCAGGGGATTTGCAGAGCACTTGCTATCTTTTGAACCACTTTGAGATGTGAAGTGTGTTCCATTATCAGATTCCATCCACTGAGGAAGGCCGAAGCGAGGAATGATCTCCTTGACAAACTTAAGAGCCACTGTCTTGGCAGTGTTGTTGCGACATGGGAAGGCCTCAGGCCATCCGCTGAATCGATCCACTAAGACAAGGAGGTACCTGTATCCTTGGGTCCTGGGAAACTCAGTAAAGTCTATTTGCCACACCAATCCTGGGCCTGGGGTAGGTTCCAGGGTGGCTGGTGGCACTGCTACTCCTGTTCGAGGGTTATTCTTTTGGCAGATTAAACATTCAGCTTGTACCTGTGATGCTAGGGGTTTAAGTCCAGAGGTTAGAAAATATTTAGTCATGAGCTGGGTGAGAGCCTCTCTGCCTGTGTGTGTGGTTTGATGCAGTTTCTGTAACACTGATCGAATCAAGCCCTTGGGCAGGAGGATTTTTCCCTCTGTGGAACAAAGCCATCCCTCCTTTTCCTGGAGACCGAGACTGTCAGCCAGGTTTCTGTCCTCTTGGGAGTACTGAGGGGCTGCAAGCTCACCCACTGATGGGATGAGGGCATGCATTTGGGCATTTTCCTCAGTTGGTGATTTCAGGGTAGCAGCTCGCTTAGCCTCCCTGTCTGCTCTGGCATTGCCCTTGGTTACATCTTGATCTTCCCTTTGATGGGCTTTGCAATGCACCACTGCTACTGCTGAGGGGAGTTGTACTGCCTCTAAAAGTCGGAGAATTTGAGACCCATGCTTGACCGGAGAGCCTTGGGCTGTTAGCATTCCCCTTTGTTTCCATAAACCAGCGTGAGCATGCAATACCCCAAAAGCATACTTTGAGTCAGTAAAGATATTAACCCGTTTGGCTTTTGCCAGCTCGAGTGCCCGAGTCAGGGCCACTAGTTCAGCAAGTTGGGCAGATGTTCCTGCCGGTAAACTCTCAGCTTCCACGGTATCATGAAGAGACACAATGGCATAACCAGCCCTCCTTTGCCCATTCACAACAGTACTACTTCCATCTGTATACCATTCCAAGGCAGCATTTGGGAGTGGCTGATCTTTTAGATCTGGGCGGCTAGAATAGCTGGATTAAGGAAGGGACAGATCTGCAGGGTGACTTCAGGATTCTCTAACAGCTTCGCCTGGTACCGAGCAACCCGAGCCTGTGTGAGCCAAAGACCCCCCTTAGTGTCCAGCAAGGCTTGCACCATATGGGGAACATACACACTTGCACAGCTCCTCCCATTGTCAGCTTCCACTGAGCCGTAGCTGCGACCGCCCTCAAACAGGCTGGTCATCCCTTTGAAACTTGATCCAGTTGTTTAGAAAAGTATGCCACAGGACGCTTCCAGGCACCTAATAGCTGGGTAAGCATTCCCAAAGCTACCCCTTTTCGTTCATGCACATACAGTTGGAACGGCTTAGATAGATCGGGCAAGCCAAGGGCTGGAGCTTCCATTAGCTTCCTTTTCAAGATTTTAAATGCCCTGTCTGCTTCTGGGGACCAATGAAAGGGGTCATGTTCTGCTCCCTTAACACATTCATACAGAGGTTTAGCCCACAGTCCAAACTCTGGAATCCATATTCTGCAAAAGCCTGCCATGCCCAGGAATGCCCTAAGCCAAAGAGCAATTTGGGCTTTGCTTTGAGATACCCTGTATCCTCGCAGTCCAATAAAGTTTAGGAGACTCACAGTAGCTTTGAGACAAGGGATTAGACCCACAGCAGCAATTAACAAATTATCTACATATTGCAACAAGAGGGCTTTGTCTGAATTATCCCACTCCTCCAAGTCTCTGGCCAAAGCCTGTCTAAACAGAGTGGGGGAATTTTTAAATCCTTGAGCCAATACTGTTCAACAAAACTGCCTTTTAACCCTTCTGTTGTCCTCATTATGCCTTGCAGTATTTTGCTGATCTCAGTTGCTTGGGCACATTCAGCCCCCCTTCCTCTTGGTTGTCAGCAAAGTCTTGGCTGTGAACACTGACCTTGGACTGAGGCCAGCTGTATTTTCCTCTCAGTTAACTCATTCTATGCTTTTTCCTCTTCTCCCTTTCTCGGCTTCTTCTAACTTCCAACGGAACCTTCCACTCTTCACTCATACACCTTTTCTCCAACCATTAACACATACTTATTGCCATCACCTTTCCCAGTAACATAACTTCTGTGCAAAGCTTTGAAGCAACAAACCAGGACGAGCACACTCACTTCTGAGGATTCCTCTCTATACAACCTCTGGTGTCCAATAGCTTTCCCTTTTAAACCTTAAATGCCTTCTCTGTCTTCCTTCTTCTTAGCCTTAGCTGTAACCTGATTCCGCTCCACTTCAGACAACAGGGTTCTCATAAGTATATTACAATCATCCCAGTCAGACTTATAACTTGCTAGACACCCTTCAAAGAAAGAAATGAACTTGCTTGGATTCGTTGAGAATTCTCCTGCCTCTACCTTAAAAGCAGCCAGATGTTAAAAGCAACATGAGATACACTGTCACAAGATCCTGTGTTCCTGAACGGGCTACCACACTCTCAGTAATCAACAAATACAATCCCACTGGGGGGGGTACTCTCTAAAGCCTGTGGGGGTGGAGGAGCCGAAGGGGACACCGATTCTGGCATTACAACAGTGGGAGGGGGGTTCTGGGATTTAGCAGCACATACTACCGAGTCTGTCGGAGTCAAATGGCACTTGAGCAAAATATCAGTCCTATTTCTTAACACCATAAACGTATACGCATAGAGATGTTCATTCCATTTACCTGTTCTCTGACAAAACAAAAGCAACTGAAGGATCGTGTTGCAATTAAGTGATCCTTCCGGTGGCCACCTTTCTTGGCACTCCAGCTGGTACTGAGGCCAATCAACTGTACAGAACCTTTTCCATTTACTTTTAATTAACTGATCAGATCCAAACACCTTCCAGTTCACCAGAATGCATTCTAAGGGTGTACACTGTCCCCTGCCGGCTGTACTCTGTCCCTGCCCCATACTGAGGGAGACTCTGGGCGTCCCCAGGTCAAAACAGGCAGACACTGGGCGTCCCCAGGTCAAAACAGATAAAGTCCCCACTGGACTGTTCCTACCTTATCCAAGGGTCCGGTTCTGCACCGTCGCTCTATCCACGGGACCGGTTCCCCACCCTGCTTCTCCACTGTCTGTGTGCGTTGCACCGTTGTGCCCTCCGGGGTCGAGCAAACCACGTCTCTGCCGAGGCCCCCCGATGAAGTCACCGGTGAGCGCTCTGGGCGTCGGTCGTCGTCGTAATCCGTCGGCCACCAGGAGGGATCCGGGCAAGGCTAAATTTCAGCCTCGAGCCCCACGTTGGGCGCCAAAACTGTCACCGCCTGAGGGGCTCGAGGCGGACTTCAAAGGGTCCGTTGGC